>NW_026943715.1:0-66164 GCF_024139115.2 Armigeres subalbatus
TCCCCAAATTTTAAAATTGCATGTGCTGTCGAATTCAATAACAAAAATCGTTCATGTATACGCACAGCAATTCGAAAATCACGCGTATTTTGAAGGAAAAATATTTAAAAAATCTGAGGGCACCTTTCTAATTTTATCAAAGCAAGTTATTGGAGAGGGATCAATTTCCCCCAAATATTTTAAAAGTCGACTTTTGACAGCACTCCAAAAAATCGATTGTGTATCAATAACAACAATAATTCAAGGACTGTCATACATCAGTAAAGATAAATACTATATTTCTTAGAGAGTCTGTGTGGAAATCGCGTATGTTTATTTATTTTTGGCTGTGATACATCGAAAATCAGAAAAGGGGATCAAGTCTACCCAGTCTCCCCTACACGAATCTAGGTCTGAGTTGAAATTAAATAACTTCTTTAGAAAAAAGTGAACAATGGAACAGTCCTTCACGATGTAGAATCGGTGTTAGAACTACACATTTTCCAATCATTGCCCGATTATATGATCTATAATTTGGTTTTTTGCATCGGTGACCTTACACGAACTAAGCTCAAAGTATAAGGGAGGGTCGAAAGTAATGAAGAATAAGACCGAAACATATCGCAAGCGAGCGACAACTATGATTTTTTTTATTCATTTATATATAATAAGGCCATCAAAGATCAATAATAATTAAAATCTCTGTTATTTTGTTAGAATATTTTTATATACAAGTGAATTTGTAAGTGAACGGAGAGCTATTTTGGCGACATTATAAATCGCACATTCTGCACGAAATCGCTTTCAAATCCACTTTTATATGAAAATAGTCATACCTGCCTGCCCATTCGTCTTTAATTTTATCATGTTAATGTTTGGAAGATGATATTAGCATTTCCAAAAAACCTGCAATTAAGAACATTTTAATACTAATTTAATGACTATTAATCTTAACTAAATTCCACCAAAAGGTGTTCTGCTGATTGCCGTTCGTTGAAATTGTACGTTCCACAACCGAAATGATATTTTCGGGAAATGTCATTTTTGGAATGATGATGTTTTTCAGGCAAAGGTAATTTTCGAGGAAATGTATTTTTCGAGCATATGATGGTAAATACTGAGTAATGAAGTTTACGAGTTAAAGTTATTTTTTTTGGAAACGTAATTGCGGGAAAACAATTTTTTGAGGAAAAGTTTATTTTGGTGAAATTTTTACTTCGAGGAATGGGTTTTTGGGCAAATGTACAAATGGCACATATTCAAAAATTATTTAAATGCAATACAATCCCTCTAATTGATACCTGCAACTAACCGTTTTTCCATGATAATAAAAATCCATTAGCATTGAAAGTGGTACCACGTGACAAAAATCAAAGCCTCCGTTCTGTTCGCTCGGACAATGTGCGCCCATGGGAGAGGGAAGAAATATGCTTACCGATAAACCAGGTGGCGGCGATGGAGAGCTTCGCCCTGGTGGGTGTGATGTAGCGCTGGTACTGGAGCCCGTAGACGATGTACAGGTACCGGTCGACTGCGATCAATCCAATGCTGTACACCGATACAAGGGTGGTGGATACAATTAATCCTGTTGTGCGAAGAGGATATAAAATCAATTAGAGGGGTGGCAAGGTGGCAAGTGGATTGTGCCAGTGGGATGAAGGAATGGCAAAGCGGTGGGGGATACTCATTAGTGTCCTATGTTGCCTCAGAACAGGGATGGAGGGACGGGTTGGGCGGCAGTCAAGTGAATCTCTGTTGATGATGGAGATGATTATTATGGACTGGTGGGTTGCTATTTCGACGATAAAATCCATTGATCAGGGTGGAATATATGTCCTCGATAGGCGGGATATGGAAAGATAGGTTCGCATTAGTTATGTGTGGCATGTTTGAATGATTCAACATTCCCCTGTTCGTACAACCCATGCATTTATCTTTCAATGGAAATCGATGTCAATCATTGTTTCACCTTCCATAAAGAATCTGTGTGTACTTTTCATGATAGTTTATCATGAACAATTTAGTTAGTATTTAATAGGCATATTTTCAAAGTTTGGAATTGTAGATATTTCTTTTTGTTGGAGCTAAATAGAATAGCTAATCGCTTACATTTTTCATCAGCATTGCTGCTTAAACTATGAAAAGATCCAAAACATCCAGATCAGTAAGGAACTACAATACTGACGTCAATTGGCATCAAAAGTACTATATATGTAATTTTTGAAGACAGGGTTGTTTTGTTAACCACATGTGTAAAAACAAAATTGAATTTTAATATCATATCATATCTTTCAAAATTGAATCCATTTTCCCCATGCACTTTCATCTCTACCAAATAGAAGAACATTTCATCTTTATTGGATTTTCGTGAAGCAGTCCTGACATGAAATTTTCCTTGTCCGGCGGTTGGATACGACATATTATATGAAATGATTCGACGCCATTTGAATGCCCATCCGATTTAATAGCTTTTCTTGAATGTTTTTTCTCTCAGAATCTGTTTACCTACTCTCTTCAATTTTTTTTCTGCAGAACTCCAAACTTTCCATTACTAATATTGCATCATGCTTTGGTAGATGAGATGATTGCTTCCATGGAAATATATCGCCTGATCAAAAGCAAATGTTTCGCTGAATTTTGTCTGGCCCGTTACGTTTACCAAACATTACTTAGATAGAAACTCGTCGAAAACACGCAACAGGTTTCATCTCGGAGCAACAGAGTACTTACCGATAAGGATGGAACAGTTATCTTCGCCGCGGATTTCCTTGGGCGCATACTGGCCATATAGGACGGCGAATCCCGTCAGCAGATCTGATGCAGCTACATTTCCCAGAAATAAGTACGTCGTGTATGGTTGTTGACCTGGAAATGAATCGAAACGGGACCATGAGTGTGCGAGTTTTAAGTACCGGAACCCTAAGGTGCGTTTTAGACCGGTCCTGCAGCGGAGTTGTGATACTGCCGTTGATTCGAATTACCCTAATTTTCAATTATTTTCTTAGGCTGATTCACATGGCACTGAAAGATCATTGAGTTGAAAACATTATTGGACATGATATACAATCTTTACAGCTGTATACACGACTGATAATAGTCAATCTCGTCTTATGAAGAAAGCGAAAAAATATAGTATTGTACCAGGTGAATAGACACGCAACTCATGAGGTTTTCATAGACACTTCTTCACATAATTGATCGCACGTCACTGTAGACGGACTGGTGAAAACCAGAATGGCGTCTAAAATATAAAAAAATAGTAGGAACTCTGGAATCATAAATGTATCGAAAACATTTATACGTTAGTTCAAATTCACTATTACCAGGGTTTCGACTTTTCTTTTCACTGAGACCAAAGCAAGCGTTTTTCGGGCCAAGGGAAACTCTTGTTTCGTTGTTTATGTTGAGGATCATCTTTCACCCATCAATCTTTTCTTTAGAATTAGCATTGGAAGATGAACGAAAATCTTGCCTATTAGACGAAAATCCTTTTTCGTTTCACTACTTTTACCTCTCACTCACTTTTCGAGAGAATTATCGCAGAACAATTACAAAATTGTATGGCCGCGCCGGGATTCGAACCCAGAATAGTTACAATAATAGCTGTTGGGATGCGCTTACTTTAGCCACACTACCACGCTATCTGTATGAAAGCGTTAAGTTATTTGTTCCACATAAGCTACTACCATTTGCATTGATAATGTCACGAAAAGACTCGAGTATGAAAGAAAAAGAGCAAACCAATGTTTAGCGGCAATCGAAGTGAGCGAAAAATTGTTATCACTCTCCAGGCTGTTTTTCTTTCCCGAAAAACGATTTCTCCCCGATAACTTTCGTGAGGGAAAACAATGTGCTCCTGAGATTGAGTGAGCATTACGAACCCTGGCTATTACAATGAATACAAAAAAAACTTTATGTGACTGCTGCCGCTTGAAGAACAATAATATAAAGTCTTCGTGCGAATCGCTACTGTAGCATTTTGATTTGACTCGTCGCTACTGTAGCATTTTGGGCTGCGAAGATGACCTTGGTCGGCCCTGGCTGGAAAAATGAAGGAAGAGAGGAGATCTGTAAGGCAAATGTCTTCCTTCGGAATCCGAGAAGGATTCCCTTCGGAATCCGAGCAGGATTCCCTTCGGAATCCGAGCAGGATTCGCTTCGGAATCCGAGCAGGATTCGCTTCGGAATCCGAGCAGGATTCGCTTCGGAATCCGAGCAGGATTCCTTCGGAATCGAGCAGGAGCAGGATTCCTTCGGAATCTGAGCAGGATTCCCTTCGGAATCTGAGCAGGATTCCTTCGGAATCCGAGCAGGATTCCTTCGAATCGAGCAGGATTCCTTCGAATCCGAGCAGGATTCCTTCGGAATCCGAGCAGGATTCCTTCGGAATCGAGCAGGATTCCTTCGGAATCTGAGCAGGATTTCCTTCAGAATCGAGCAGGATTCCTTCGAATCGAGCAGGATTCCTTCGGAATCGAGCAGGATTCCTTCGGAATCTGAGCAGGATTCCTTCGAATCCGAGCAGGATTCCTTCGAATCCGAGCAGGATTCCTTCGAATCTGGAGCAGGATTCCTTCGGAATCCGAGCAGGATTCCTTCGGAATCGAGCAGGATTCCTTCGGAATTCGAGCAGGATTCCTTCGAATCTGAGCAGGATTCCCTTCGAATCCGAGCAGGATTCTCTTCGAATCGAGCAGGATTCCCTTCGGAATCGAGCAGGATTCCTTCGAATCGAGCAGGATTCTTCGAATCGAGCAGGATTCCTTCGAATCGAGCAGGATTCCTTCGAATCGAGCAGGATTCCCTTCGAATCGAGCAGGATTCCTTCGAATCCGAGCAGGATTCCTTCGAATCCGAGCAGGATTCCTTCGAATCGAGCAGGATTCCTTCGGAATCCGAGCAGGATTCCTTCGGAATCGAGCAGGATTCCTTCGAACTCGAGCAGGATTCCTTCGGAATCCGAGCAGGATTCCTTCGAATCCGAGCAGGATTCCTTCGAATCCGAGCAGGATTCCTTCGAATCCGAGCAGGATTCCTTCGAATCGAGCAGGATTCCTTCGAATCGAGCAGGATTTCCTTCGAATCCGAGCAGGATTCCTTCGGAATCCGAGCAGGATTCCTTCGGAATCTGAGCAGGATTCCTTCGAATCGAGCAGGATTCCTTCGGAATCTGGAGCAGGATTCCCTTCGGAATCCGAGCAGGATTCCATTCGAATCTGGAGCAGGATTCCTTCGAATCTGGAGCAGGATTCCCTTCGGAATCCGAGCAGGATTCTCTTCGGAATCCGAGCAGGATTCCTTCGAATCCGAGCAGGATTCCTTCGAATCTGGAGCAGGATTCCTTCGAATCGAGCAGGATTCCTTCGAATCCGAGCAGGATTCCTTCGAATCCGAGCAGGATTCCTTCGGAATCTGGAGCAGGATTCCCTTCGGAATCGAGCAGGATTCCCTTCGGAATCGAGCAGGATTCCTTCGAATCGAGCAGGATTCCCTTCGAATCGAGCAGGATTCCTTCGGAATCGAGCAGGATTCCCTTCGAATCGAGCAGGATTCCTTCGAATCTGGAGCAGGATTCCTTCGAATCTGAGCAGGATTCCTTCGAATCGAGCAGGATTCCCTTCGAATCGAGCAGGATTCCTTCGGAATCGAGCAGGATTCCTTCGGAATCTGAGCAGGATTCCTTCGGAATCCGAGCAGGATTCCCTTCGAATCTGGAGCAGGATTCCCTTCGAATCTGAGCAGGATTCCTTCGAATCCGAGCAGGATTCCTTCGAATCCGAGCAGGATTCCTTCGGAATCTGAGCAGGATTCCTTCGAATCGAGCAGGATTCCTTCGAATCCGAGCAGGATTCCTTCGAATCCGAGCAGGATTCCTTCGAATCTGAATCGAGCAGGATTCCCTTCGAATCCGAGCAGGATTCCTTCGAATCTGAGCAGGATTCCTTCGAATCGAGCAGGATTCCTTCGAATCGAGCAGGATTCCTTCGAATCGAGCAGGATTCCTTCGAATCCGAGCAGGATTCCTTCGGAATCGAGCAGGATTCCTTCGAATCGAGCAGGATTCCTTCGAATCGAGCAGGATTCCTTCGAATCTGAGCAGGATTCCTTCGAATCTGGAGCAGGATTCCTTCGAATCCGAGCAGGATTCCTTCGGAATCCGAGCAGGATTCCTTCGGAATCGAGCAGGATTCCTTCGGAATCCGAGCAGGATTCCTTCGAATTCGAGCAGGATTCCCTTCGGAATTCGAGCAGGATTCCCTTCGGAATCCGAGCAGGATTCCCTTCGGAATCCGAGCAGGATTCCCTTCGGAATCCGAGCAGGATTCCCTTCGGAATCCGAGCAGGATTCCCTTCGGAATCCGAGCAGGATTCCCTTCGGAATCCGAACAAGATAGCTTATGATATTTGGATTGCTCTTGGCATCCGGAAGGAAATCCGGAAAGGATGCGTTCTGGAATACGGAAGGGATTCGTCCTGAAATCCAGAAGGGATTCCTCCTGGAATCTTGATGAGATTCTTCCTGGAATCCGGAAAGGATTTATCCTGAAATCGGAATCCGAGCAGGATTCCCTTCGGAATCCGAGCAGGATTCCCTTCGGAATCCGAGCAGGATTCCCTTCGGAATCCGAGCAGGATTCCCTTCGGAATCCGAGCAGGATTCCCTTCGGAATCCGAGCAGGATTCCCTTCGGAATCCGAGCAGGATTCCCTTCGGAATCCGAGCAGGATTCACTTCGAATTCGAGCAGGATTCCTTCGAATTCGAGCAGGATTCCCTTCGGAATCCGAGCAGGATTCCCTTCGGAATCCGAGCAGGATTCCCTTCGGAATCCGAGCAGGATTCCCTTCGGAATCCGAACAAGATAGCTTATGATATTTGGATTGCTCTTGGCATCCGGAAGGAAATCCGGAAAGGATGCGTTCTGGAATACGGAAGGGATTCGTCCTGAAATCCAGAAGGGATTCCTCCTGGAATCTTGATGAGATTCTTCCTGGAATCCGGAAAGGATTTATCCTGAAATCGTTAACCTTAAGTGATTCCCTTCGGAATCTAGAAGGTATTTCTTCTTGACTCTGTACGGATGCCTCCTGGAACCGGACAAGATTCCTCTTTGATTCTTGGCTCTGCGGGCTGGTTTTGAATATGTCGGTCCTCAGTTTATAATTTGTACTTGTGACCAGGGCTGACAATCGTCATCGTCATAGCACGAAATGCCACAGTAGCGACGAGTTGCATTGTCTTCATTGCTACTCTACACATCGTCAATGACTCGCACGACGTTAGCTTTCGTCGTGTAACCAAATCGTCCTGACGACATCGAAGAACGAAGACTTCATACCGTTATTCTTCAAGCGGCAGCTGCCATGCGAAGATTTTTACTAATTCTTTGTAATAATGAATTTGAAGCAACGTATGAAAGCGTTATGAATGTTATCGATACATTTATGTTACCAAATATCCTACTATTTGTTTATTTGAGACGCTATTATGTTTTTAACCAGTCCGTATATAATGACGTGCAATCAATTGTGTGAAGAAGTGACGACGAAAATCGTCATAACTTTTGGCTGCGCGACTATCGTCGTGGTACGCATGCGGCGCGAAGAAAACGAATAGGTGTTGCGTCGTGCAATGTTATGACGAAGACTAAATTTGTTTCGCTTTCTTCATACGACGAGAATGACTATTGTCAGCCCTGCTTGTGACAATGACATTTTCTCCAATTCTCACACATGTTTAAAATTGATAAGCTTTTGTTCAAAATGTCTTTATCATGCGAGAGATGTAGTCTTTTTCTATATTTGATATTCACGTTTAGTGGAAACATTGAAACTATTTAAACTTTTTTATGTCCGGAATGGATGTTTACCCAAGGTGTTCAGTTTAGCATTAATGCATGAATCTGATTCCGGAGGTTCCGATCCAGTCTAGCGCACTGGCACATGAATATGTATTTGGCAGGATGCATGCATGCGAACAAAATGCAAAACGGGAATCATCCTTCTTCTGCTGCTGGCCCTGATACCGCTGGCAGGAATGCATCTGTGTGTTTGTAAAAGTCTAGCTGGAATCGCGAATATGACTTTTTTTTTCGGAATGCATCTTTATGTTAATGGATTTTCGCGATCTGAGCAGCGGAATGGCAGCTGACAGAAATTATTTCGGAAGAGATAACTTCTGGCAGGTTCCGTGTTTTGACACACATTCAACAACGTGAGTGGCAAAGGAAAAGGTATAGCTTTTTTTTTAAATAATTGAGTGTGACATTTTAGTCTTATGAAATCTGACTAACAAGCGATCTGGGAAAAATGAAGCTTGTTGGAGGCGAAGGGGACATTATCAGACTTTTGGTCTTTTTATTTTTACCCTTTTTCTCTACCGTGAGATATCATACAGGTGTGACTAATGAAATAATGTACATTCAAATACAATTATTTTATTACTCTTCAGTCCCTTTGAATTCATTATAGATTATTGTCACCTAAAAAATATTCACAAATATTGATGAAAATAACTAGTGAATCAGATTTACTTAGGTACAAAATCATTAATTTCCAAAAAAGGAACACTAGCTTCTACTCTACTATTTTGGATATTTATCTACATTTTTGACAAGTCATTCCAGATATTGTATTTTAGGCCACTTTCTACCTGCCTGATTCTCCAGAATCGTTCAAACTGAAAACCTGATGTTGAAATTATCATTCCTTATTGTGCTGCAAGGATGAACGTGTCTAAAACTTATCCAGACAGCCGTACCAGTTGGAAATTGACGTCCAAATAGTTTTCTGTAGCTGCCCGACTTGCTCTGAAGCACACTAACGACCACTTTCTAGATGTCGGATGTAGCAACAAAATTGCAGAATGTGCATTCCAACGTCACTCTCCACGGTACCTATCCAGCTATCCACTCTAACTGCAAGGAGCCGGGTACTGACTCATCGTTTGGTCTAAGAACAACTTAGCATCCAACACTCGTTTGTCACTCCCACCCATCAGGCGGTTTATGCAAAGTTCTCCTGCACGCCACTTACCTTTTCGTAGAAGCAACAAACTGGACGTAACGACGGCCGCGTTCATCACGATTATCAACGAGCCCAGCAACGGGATTAGGATGTCGTACAGTAGCAATTGCGTCTGCTCGGCATCTGATAGCATATTCTCCGACATCGGCACCGCCGTCGACAGGTCCCAGGCTGAGAGCATTTTATCCGTTTCATAGGAGGGCAGCTCTCCGTTGTCGGAACTGGATGATACGATTGACGATGGCAATTCCATGTAGAGGAAGTATCGCGTCTGCCAGTAGTGCGGTTGCGACGATGACGGCGGTGGCGATAGGAGGTCAGTCATGGCGGGGCGGGATGTTTGTCCTTGTGGGGTTGTGAATGTTTGCAAATTAATACGAGTAGTTGCAACTGCCCATGAAGTTCATTCCAGTTATTATAAATTCTCGGTAAACTGTAAAGAAAAGTTATAACAAACTTTTAATTTTGATGGTTTGTTAGCACTTCGGTAAGTGGGTTACATTTACAAACATAATTTGGATTACATTGGATGTCTAACAAGGACCATTCATTATTATTCTTTAGATGATGATGGTTAAAGAACTAAGGAGGGATATATTCTGGGCACAGTTGAAATTGGTAGAAGACTTATGATGTAATCATGTAAACAACTTTAAAGTAAAGTATGAACCGTTTTGATCCATGTTATGCACACTGAAAATTAATTGTTTCCATTGGTAAGCGAAATATGTATACACGACAATCATACTTCATTGATTGTAGCTACACCCAACTTAACGGCAGGTGGCAGACTTCAATCCAGTTTTGCATAAGAACCTAATAGAAAATGTATATCCCAAGCAACCAAAAGTTCGGATAAGAGGGGATATTTTGGCTTAATCAGCTCGCATTTTAAGTAATTTTTTGTATGGTGGTAGCACAAAAGTGAAGTTTGAAGTTGTGTTAAGGTGCATGGAACTCAATGTGAACCAAAAGTGGACTAATTGGTTCGGTTAGAAACAAATTTAAGTAAATCGGAACTTTTGGTTGCTTGGGTATAACTTTGACATATATAATTTCGGTAGATTCTGATAAAACCATGGTATTGAAACTTTACAGTATTTTAGTACAGTATCTATATCAAGACAAAATTTTCAAAACGACTTATCTGCTTTTGTAAACAATGATTCAAACGACGCCTTCTTTAAATGGATGCATCTGCCCGGTATAAGGCGAAAGGAGTTGATAATGCCTTCTTTAAAAGGAGTATATAGGTATGAGGCGAAAGGAGGGGTAACGCTTTCTTTAAATGGATGCATCTGCGAATGGAGTTGGTAATGCCTTCTTTAAAAGAATGCGTCTGCCCGGTATAAGGCGAAAGGAGTTGATAATGTCTTCTTTAAATGGATGCATCTACCCGGTACAAGGCGAAAGGAGTTGGTAATGCCTTCTGTAAATGAACGCGTCTGCCCGGTATAAGGCGAAAGGAGTTGATAATGCCTTTTTTAAAAGAATGCATATGCCCGGTATAAGGCGAAGACAGGGGTAACGCCTTCTTTAAATGGATACATCTGCTCGGTATAAGGCGAAAGGAGTTGATAAGGCCTTCTCTAAAAGAATGCGTCTGTCCGGTATAAGGCGAAGGGATGGGTAACGTATTCTTTAAATGGATGCATCTGCCCGGTATAAGGTGAATGGAGTTGATAATGCCTTCTTTAGATGAACGCGTCTGCCCGGTATAAGGCGAAAGGAGGGGTAACGTCTTCTTTAAATGGATGTATCTGCCCGGTATAAGGGGCAATTGAAATTTTGAAAACTACTTCTAAATATTCTGGGAGGCGTTCCTTAGTCGTGCGGGAAGATGCGTGACTGCAAAGCAAGCCTATGCTGAAGGAGGAGTGCTGAAGGAGACCTCGCAGGTAATAATGTCGGAATGCTGAATGAACAAAGGCTATTATTATTAATATTCGGCGAAATGGTGCATTCCGCCAAAAGTCATTCGGCGAAAGGGTACAATCCGCCAAATGTCGTACCGCGAAAAGTTACAAACCGCCAAATGTTATTCTGCGAAATGTTCAACCGCGAAAATGAATTCCGCGAAATAGTTTTCGGTGAAATGTTATACAATCCTTAAAATTCATCAAATTTTTACCCATGAAAATGCATTTTCATTGGCACCCTAGCATTGATGATCAATAATCATCAACATTTCTGATAAAACTAATCATCTAAAAATCAAAAGATCTAAAAATCTAAGGGTCTTAGAGAAACATAAACAATAATTACTAACAATCTTGCAATATAAATATCCACAAATCTAAAAATCTTAAATCATAAGAACCTTAAAATCTAAAAGCATCAAAGTCCAAGAACCTTAAGATCCTTAAAACAAAAAACCTGAAAATTCAAAAAAGTCTAATTAAAATTCTAAAATTCTAAAATTCTAAAATTCTAAAATTCTAAAATTCTAAAATTCTAAAATTCTAAAATTCTAAAATTCTAAAATTCTGAAATTCTAAAATTCTAAAATTCTAAAATTCTAAAATTCTAAAATTCTAAAATTTAGTATTTTAAAATTCTAAAATTCTAAAATTCTAAAATTCTAAAATTCTAAAATTCTAAAATTCTAAAATTCTAAAATTCTAAAATTCTAAAATTCTAAAATTCTAAAATTCTAAAATTCTAAAATTCTAAAATTCTAAAATTCTAAAATTCTAAAATTTAAAATTCTAAAATTCTAAAATTTAAAATTTAAAATTCTAAAATTCTAAAATTTTAAAATTTAAAAATTTAAAATTTAAAATTTTAAAATTCTAAAATTCTAAAATTCTAAAATTCTAAAATTTAAAATTTAAAATTCTAAAATCCTAAAATTTAAAATTCTAAAATTCTAAAATTCTAAAATTCTAAAATTTAAAATTCTAAAATTTTAAAATTCTAAAATTCTAAAATTTAAAATTCTGAAATTTAAATTTAAAATTTAAAATTTAAAATTCTAAAATTTAAAATTTAAAATTTAAAAATTTAAAATTCTAAAATTTAAAATTCTAAAATTTAAAATTTAAAATTCTAAAATTTAAAATTTAAAATTTAAAATTTAAAATTCTAAAATTTAAAATTCTAAAATTTAAAATTCTAAAATTTTAAATTCTTAAATTTAAATTCTTAAATTCTTAAATTTAAATTTTAAATTCTTAAATTCTTAAATTTAAAATTTAAAATTTAAAATTCTAAAATTTAAAATTTAAAATTCTAAAATTTAAAATTCTAAAATTTAAAATTTAAAATTTAAAATTCTAAAATTCTAAAATTCTAAAATTTAAAATTCTAAAATTTAAAATTTAAAATTCTAAAATTTAAAATTCTAAAATTTAAAATTTAAAATTTAAAATTCTAAAATTCTAAAATTTAAAATTTAAAATTTAAAAAATTCTAAAATTTAAAATTCTAAAATTTAAAATTCTAAAATTCTAAAATTCTAAAATTCTAAAATTCTAAAATTCAAAATTTGAAAATTAAAACCTGAAAATTTTAAAATTTAAAATTTAAAATTCTAAAATTCTAAAATTTAAAATTCTAAAATTCTAAAATTTAAAATTTAAAATTCTAAAATTTAAAATTCTAAAATTCTAAAATTTAAAATTCTAAAATTTAAAATTTAAAATTCTAAAATTCTAAAATTCTAAAATTTAAAATTTAAAATTCTAAAATTCTAAAATTTAAAATTTAAAATTCTAAAATTTAAAATTTAAAATTTAAAATTCTAAAATTTAAAATTTAAAATTCTAAAATTCTAAAATTTAAAATTTAAAATTTAAAATTCTAAAATTCTAAAATTTAAAATTCTACAATTCTAAAATTTAAAATTCTAAAATTTAAAATTCTAAAATTCTAAAATTCTAAAATTCTAAAATTTAAAATTCTAAAATTCTAAAATTCTAAAATTCTAAAATTTAAAATTTAAAATTTAAAATTTAAAATTTAAATTCTTAAATTTAAAATTTAAAATTCTAAAATTCTCAATTTCTAAAATTCTAAAATTCTAAAATTCTAAAATTCTAAAATTCTAAAATTCTAAAATTCTAAAATCCTAAAATTCTAAAATTTGAAAATTCTAAAATTCTAAAATTCGAAAATTTAAAAATTCTAAAATTCTAAAATTCGAAAATTCGAAAATTCGAAAATTCGAAAATTCGAAAATTCGAAAATTTGAAAATTCGAAAATTTAAAAATTCAAAAATTTGAAAATTAAAAAATTCGGAAAATTTTAAAATTTTAAAATTTTAGAATTCTAAGATTTTAAAATTCTAAAATTCTAAAATTCTAAAATTCTAAAATTCTAAAATTCTAAAATTCTAAAATTCTAAAATTCTAAAATTCTAAAATTCTAAAATTTTAAAATTCTAAAATTCTAAAATTCTAAAATTCTAAAATTCTAAAATTCTAAAATTCTTAAATTCTAAAATTCTAAAATTCTAAAATTCTAAAATTCTAAGTTTCTAAAATTCTAAAATTCTAAAATTCTAAAATTCTAAAATTCTAAAATTCTAAAATTCTAAAATTCTAAAATTCTAAAATTCTAAAATTTAAAATTCTAAAATTTAAAATTTAAAATTTAAAATTCTAAAATTTAAAATTCTAAAATTTAAAATTTAAAATTCTAAAATTCTAAAAATTTAAAATTCTAAAATTTAAAATTCTAAAATTTAAAATTTAAAATTTAAAATTTAAAATTCTAAAATTCTAAAATTCTAAAATTTAAAATTTAAAATTCTAAAATTTTAAAATTCTAAAATTCTAAAATTCTAAAATTCTAAAATTCTAAAATTTTAAATTTAAAATTCTAAAATTCTAAAATTTAAAATTCTAAAATTCTAAAATTTAAAATTCTAAAATTTAAAATTTAAAATTCTAAAATTTAAAATTTAAAATTCTAAATTTAAAATTTAAAATTCTAAAATTTAAAATTCTAAAATTCTAAAATTCTAAAATTCTAAAATTCTAAAATTCTAAAATTCTAAAATTTAAAATTCTAAAATTCTAAAATTCTAAAATTCTGAAAATTCTAAATTTAAAATTCTAAAATTCTAAAATTTAAAATTTAAAATTTAAAATTTAGTATTTTAAAATTTAAAATTCTAAAATTTAAAATTCTAAATTTAAAATTTAAAATTCTAAAATTCTAAAATTTAAAATTCTAAAATTCTAAAATTTAAAATTCTAAAATTCTAAAATTCTAAAATTTAAAATTCTAAAATTTAAAATTCTAAAATTCTAAAATTCTAAAATTTAAAATTCTAAAATTCTAAAATTTAAAATTCTAAAATTTAAAATTTAAAATTCTAAAATTTAAAATTCTAAAATTCTAAAATTTAAAATTCTAAAATTTAAAATTTAAAATTCTAAAATTCTAAAATTCTAAAATTCTAAAATTCTAAAATTCTAAATTCTAAAATTCTAAAATTCTAAAATTCTAAAATTTAAAATTCTCAAAATTCTAAAATTTGAAAATTTGTAATTTAAAATTTTTTAAAATTTTAGAATTCTAAGATTTTAAAATTCTAAAATTCTAAAATTCTAAAATTCTAAAATTCTAAAATTCTAAAATTTAAAATTCTAAAATTTAAAATTCTAAAATTCTAAAATTCTAAAATTTAAAATTCTAAAATTTAAAATTTAAAATTCTAAAATTCTAAAATTCTAAAATTCTAAAATTCTAAAATTCTAAAATTCTAAAATTCTAAAATTCTAAAATTCTAAAATTTAAAATTTAAAATTTAAAATTTAAAATTCTAAAATTCTAAAATTCTAAAATTCTAAAATTCTAAAATTCTAAAATTTAAAATTTAAAATTCTAAAATTCTAAAATTCTAAAATTCTAAAATTCTAAAATTTAAAATTCTAAAATTTAAAATTCTAAAATTTAAAATTCTAAAATTCTAAAATTTAAAATTCTAAAATTCTAAAATTTAAAATTTAAAATTTAAAATTCTAAAATTCTAAAATTCTAAAATTTAAAATTCTAAAATTTAAAATTCTAAAATTTAAAATTCTAAAATTCTAAAATCTAAAATTCTAAAATTCTAAAATTCTAAAATTCTAAAATTCTAAAATTCTAAAATTCTAAAATTCTAAAATTCTAAAATTCTAAAATTCTAAAATTCTGAAATTCTAAAATTCTAAAATTCTAAAATTCTAAAATTCTAAAATTCTAAAATTCTAAAATTCTAAAACTCTAAAACTCTCTAAAATTCTAAAATTTTAAATTCTAAAATTCTAAAATTTTAAAATTCTAAAATTCTAAAATTCTAAAATTCTAAAATTCTAAAATTCTAAAATTCTAAAATTCTAAAATTCTAAAATTCTAAAATTCTAAAATTCTAAAATTCTAAAATTCTAAAATTCTAAAATTCTAAAATTCTAAAATTCTTCTTCGAAAGTTCGAAATTTCCAGAATTCCAAAATTAAAAAATTCGAAAATTTCGAAAATTCTAAATGGGATAATCTTTTGTAGATTCTCAAATTTCCTTTTTTTTCATACTGTCGATGACTTAATTTAAAACTCCACCTGATGAGGAATTTGATAACTTACTCATTGTTTGTATTCCTGGTACAACTAATGACCAAGCGATGTAGTTTTTTCTGAGAAATACGAACAAACAAGCAGCAGAGAGGAAGCTAGCGATTTGGTTTTTGTCCCTTTCTGCAGAGAACAAAGGCAATATTGCATTCCATTTCAGCTGCTACAAATGTGATGAGATGTTTGCAGTGAACTTTCGAAATTGTAATTATTTGCATGCTTCAAAAGCAGACCTGTAATCGATCACATGATTGCATTCTAGTCTACTAATCGACGACCAGTTGATTATCATTAACCGGCGAGGCAATCGAGAACTGCCCTATTGTTTTTAGTTTGGACAATCACTTGTTGCGAGTTGAATTTAGCCTGACATGAACAAAAGAGGATAAATGAGTCGTCATTGTAAATAGAGCAGTTTTACATTCACTGCAAATGATACTATTTTCCAGTTATGTATTGAATGAAAAACTCTGGCTGAGGACGAGTATAGGTACAGGTGGAGAGAGAAACTTTTCCAATGATTTGCATTCATACTTGATTACACTCAATTATCGGAAAATTTCAATATGTGCGTGTGTATATTTCTTTCCCTTGTCCAGTTAGGAGCATAGAATAGGTAATATGAAAAACAACTTGATCCGCTCTCATGCTCAGTGTTATGTCAATGTAACCCAGCGACGACGAAATAACCTTCATGGAGACCTCTTTTTGTAATGTTTGAAAAAATTCTATCTTTGAATAAGGATCTACTTCTTAATAGCTTTTTTTTACCCATTGTGCAAATTTTTTAAACGGATATATTTCGAATACAATCAACCGTATATCTATACAATATGTCCTACTTGGTTTGTATTAAAGTTTCTTTTTTGTCAAATTTGTTCCATAAGAATCGAATTCAGCTTTATAATTTTTATTGTCACAAACTACTTTTTGGCTTACCTAAACTCCGCAAAAAGCATATTTTGGTCAGATACCAAAATTGGGTCATCAATATAAAAAAGCCAATCTACTAGATTAGTCAACAGTAGTTCCACTTCCGGTTCGTGTTTTCGGAAGGCAACGTTGGAATAAAATAGCGCACAGTCATGTTTCATCCTGGTCAGGTATCCCCATAGAGTTTTGATAATTGTTTTCAACTTTTGTTACCCATTCCCAGTTGGCTGTACGAGTAACCTCTCGCCACTAAAGTGCAGCAGTGGTACAGTCGTCGGTAGCAGAAGTCATTCCCCATTTTGCTATCAACCGTAGCACGTTTCCATTTTTCCACCGGTCGGTGACGGACTGGTCCAGATAGGACAGCCCGTCGTCTCTGGCTAGTCTGGGAAAGGAACATGCAATTTTTAACTAAAACAAACTGATGTTTTCAAATGCTCTCATCGCCGCCGCCAACAGTACCCATTGTTAGCTTTTGTGTGGGAGTATTGTGTAATCAAAGCTGTTCCTGCTTATAGTCTTGCACTAGGTATAGTTAAGTCGAGATTATCGGAACGGGTACTGGTTCATTTTTAAGTTTCAGCTGTGGGAGTGAATAAACCAGGGCAGTGGGCATGGTAAGTTCATTAACTAATTCTTGAAAAAGCAAGAGATTTGGTTTCATATTTTACTAGAAATGGAAAATTAATGCTCAGCAAAGCCATTCGTGGAATTCTTTTATTTTTGTGTTAGGTAGGTAGATTGTCCTGAACTTCATTCGTTTCATATTTCAAATAATTTGTTGATAAGTTGAATCTTTTAGTTCTCTGCACTATTTTTATTCGTGTGTAGACTGCTAGACAGAGAGTTGAACATAGATTTTTGAAGCAAATTGATGTTACTCCATCGATTTATAGAACTTTATCATTCATTGTAGTTGCAGGCGAATGCGTTGGACAATGTCTCACAGTTTATTCGATTATTATTGTTATTGTTATCAGTACAACGCAAGTCGAATAAACCGAACTTAGTCCGTGTTTTGGGCAGCCTCGTAGGATCATTAATTACCTTCATATTTTGAACGGTGATCATTATTTTGGCGTCACGCAGCAAACTGCATCGCAGTAAGCTAATTTTTACACAAATGCGGTGTTTATATGTCCATTTGAACTGAAAAGGATTCAGAATATGTAAAAATATATACCCGGCATGTTGGTTTTCTGAATCTTATTGGAAACCTACATATGTAATTTGTTGTTCGTATAATTTGCAGACACCCTGTTCATACACATTTTAGTCAATAATAGTTCCACCAGTTGTGTAGATGAATAGTGGTCAAAGTTCATCAAATTTAGATTAGGTCAGACCAAGATGAATACACCACTAGGTGTTCCAATCTGCCAAATTCACGATTCAGCCATCTTGGATTTTAGTATGAGAGAGCCAGCCGGTTTGTTTATGTTTTGCACTGAAAATGAATTTTTCACCCCCGCCTTCTTCTCTTCCACAAACTTGGCAGATTGGGACACCTACTAGTGTATTCATCTTGGGTCAGACCAAGATGAATACACCGCTAGGTGTTCCAATCTGCCAAATTCACGATTCAGCCATCTTGGATTTTAGTATGGGAGAGCCAGCCGATTTGTTGTCGTTTTGCACTGAAAATGAATTTTTCACCCCCGCCTTCTTCTCTCCCAGAAACTTAGCAGGTTGGAGCACCTAGTAGTGTATTCATCTTGGGTCAGACCTTCTGTTAAGCATGTGACGAAATCATGCGTGTTTCTGAATGCACCATGTATGGCTACAGCTGTGCCACAAATTGAGCTTTATCATTCGCTTGTGGTTTCATAATCGACCTAACTCAAGCGTTAATGCAGGAATGCCATACTGCACGTGATAAACTCGAGAGAGTGCACGGTCATAGCGCCTAATATTCTTCCATTCGGCTTTAATGCACAGCACATTGTAACACTGTTACCTATGAAAAGATTAGTAAACCTTTGTCGTTAAACGCTTAATTAAATGGTAGGTATCCGTATTCGTTATCACGTAGGTTAACTTCAACCAACGAAATTGATAAACACTGATCCCAGATAACATGTTGCTGTTGCTATCTGCCTTTGCCACAAATCGCGCTATCTGTTGCACCTTCAAAATAAACAATTGTCAAATTCGCGAAAGTGTTTCACATTACATATGTGAATCAACTTGAAAGAAAAGAAGCACTTCTAAGAATAGACAAATATTACTACAGGTGGTGGGTAAACCCAACAAGTGACTGTTGTGCCAGTCATAGACTTGCTCTACATTTTGCTTTGATGTGCGTAATTGCCAATGAAATATCGAATTTACCATTGAGGTGATAAACCTATGGTGACAAACTGTCTAGTGCAATGGAACTGTTTCAGCTCTTACTTTGATTTTGTCTTTCTCGTACACCAAAATGCTCGATTCAAAACCAAACTTATTGAACAAACTTAACTTTGCTCAACATATTGAGATGAGGTCTGTGTGTGCGAAAAAAATCATTAATTTGCTAAGCATCTATCACCCAAAGTGAGAAATAAGTTGTAAGTGTTGAGCAAAAAATGGTAAATAATTAACCAGTGGTAAGTAAGAATTGAGATATGAAAAGTGGGGTGTGAGAAGTGTGAAAACATAATAATAAATGATAAGTAAGAAGTGAGAAACAAGGAGGAAAATTAATGAGAAAAGGGTAATGAAAAGATGCAGCGTGAAATGGAAGTGAGACGCATGCAATGTGAGAAATGATGATTTAGGTTTGAGAAGGAAGCAGAGGTAGCATGAGCATGAGCATGAGCATGATTGACCGCCCACGGTTGCTACTCCGTTATTGCCAGGTCAGCTGTAATTACACAGAGAACCAACAGATGATGTTTGGGACTAACATCATCCTCAATGTGTAAGAACTGGTGACCCAAATATTAGGCAATACCAGCGCCGGCCGTGTCCGAATGCAGGTCAATTAAGGAATGGGTAGGAGCATGTTGACGTGATACTCGCTTTGATGGAAGCCGACGAGTCATCTGCACTTCCACGAGAAATCACTGGGATGTTGGATACATGAGGAAGGTATTGTAGCCGGGTTTGTTTTGGTAAACGGTTTGGCGTGTATAGCGTGTAGTTTGGTGAAGTTTAAACAAAAACACAATCGAGCGCGCACTAATGAATCTACTTATCAACCACACATAGCAGAACAAAATATTCCGATGATCGCGCGATCGCTCTGCGTACTAATACAAACATGATAGAACACGCACTAAATTTTATTTGTTAATTAATTCAATTACCCGCACAACGCAGAGCCAAATATCTCAATGACCGCGCAATCGTTCTGCATATTAAAGGAAACAAGATCGGACGCGCACTAATATTTCATTTGCTAATTAATTTATTTATCCATACAAAGCAGATTAAAATATTTCGAAGATCGCATGATCGTTCTGTATTTGTTAATTAATTCACTCATTCGCACAACGTAGAACAAAACATTCTTCGAAATAATCTGAAAATAGAAAAATATTGTGTGAAACAATCACCCTAGTCCTGTTAATAGATGATTGAAACGAATCGTATCCTCATTTGATTTATAAAATTCCATTTTTTTGTACGAAGATTGTATTGCGTTTTAACGGATGTGTTTTTTCAAACAAGGGTTAACTGTCGGAAGTAAGCGGTTATAATATAATTTGTAAACAATACAGAATGCTCTAGCACGTAATGTTTATAATAACTAATCCCCACTTTCACTGGAAAGTACTGCAAAACCCGACTTCAATAACTAAAATTCTGAATCAGTTCTTTATCATGACAACTTGCGAAAAATGTTTCTCGCGGTATGCTACATATCGTATATGTATACAGAGAAGATAAGTGAGAGACTTGCTCTTTCTTTAGGATTCAATCTCTGATATGGAATTTATGAAGAATATAAATTATACGAAAAAATACATTTTTTGGAATGAACACCCTTGTCATTCAAATTTAAAATTAATAAACGCAAACCTCATGGAAAAATCTCGCCCTTCTCAAAGTATTGAACTTCTCCAGCAGTCAAACAATATTTTGTCGGAGAAAACTAGAACTTGAACTTAAATAGTTATTTAATTAAAATTTGTCTCATCAACCAAACGCAACACATAGGAAATTTTGTTACACTTGCATCCCACGCAACGGACAAGTAAGGCAAAAAAGTAAGTATTGAGATCTAATGCTACAAATAACGGAAATTTTGTACCTCGAGTTTGATCCGCGTTAGATTCAAATTACTTTATGAAAAGTCTTTTTGAACAAAGAGAATCTGTAGGGCAGCCAAGTTGATCAATATATCATTCATAAGTTGACTATTTTTGCTTAAAATCCACGTTGAATATGCCATTGTGAATATCTATAAGTTGAAATTACTTACCAATTTAGAACTAGCGGCAAAATGCGGTTGTCACGGAATATCTGTCGTGCAACACACGACCACAGATTCATCTAACGAAGGAAACACTTACCATATTGCACTAGATTTAAAGGGTTTCTGTTAATGTGCAGCACCAACATACGTGACCATTCGACGGCCGCAATTCTGTTGGCCGAATTCCAAGCGCTGATAAGGATCTCGTACTGCCAGGATAACCGGAAAACAGGCCTCGACCAGGTAAATCATCGTTGAGATGCGCTTCGTTCAATTTTCTTTGCTTGGCTTAGGACGGGACTCCAGCTTGTCATACGAATTGCGATTGAAACTTCAAATCCTCACTTTTTTTGAGTTGCATGAGGATGGATTATCGAATCAAGAGCCTTCAGAATTCAACTTCATGCAAGGGACTATATTTTATCCGTGAAAAAATGACGGTTTTTTGTATAGAGTTTACTCTTTTCCAATAATAGACTTGATTTCACAGTATCTTGCAAATCAGCAGGAAGAAAATTTTAAGTCCTCTTTGAGAAGGAAGCAGAGGTAGAGTGAAAAAGTTAGTCAGAAAACGCAAGAAGTAAAATCTGAATAGCGAGAAGTGATAGGTAAGTACGATGTAAGAAATGAAAAGTGAGAAGAAAGGAGTGAATAGTGAGAAGTATGAAGTTAGAAATATGAAGTGAGACACAAAGAATAAAATGTGTGAGGTTAAAAGTGAAATGTGAGAAGTGTTAAATGAAAATAAATTAGCAAACAGTGAAAAGTGATTTTCAATATGTGTCAGCATGTTGGGTCTAAACAAGATAGAAATGGGGTGTTAAGATACTACAGGCCGGACTCGATTAACCGGTGGCTCGATTATCCGGGGCTCGATTATCCGGTGTAATATTTTTGCCCATCTAAATTTAAATATGTATTATCAGTGTGTATCCGTAACGTATCCAATATGTGCAAGACACCTAGGAATGATAGTGCCTTTCCCGCTTTTCTAAGGGACTGTTCACAAATTACGTAACGCTTTAGGGGAAGGGAGGAAGTCAGATCAAGCGATACGGTCCGTACAGAAAGTTAAACCTTCCATAATAAAGGGTTTCGAGAGGGAGAGTGGGGTATCAAAATTATGAAAATTCAGCATGACGAATTTTGTGAAAGAACCCTAAGGGAACGGAAATCAAGAACATTCATAAAAATGGCCAATTTATGAATTTCAATTCAAAGCACCGGTATTTTTAAGCATTCGTATGCACATTCTGAGTACAGCTTTGACATTGTGACTCATGCTACCAAATGGTCCTCCGGAATATCCGGAATGGGTTCGATAACAAATTATGTAACGCTAAATTTGACGATTTTGAACCTCCATCCTCTCCCTCGTAACGCTTTTTGTATGAAAGGTTTAATTGGTTTGTTATGAATCGAAACGTACGGTATGACCGGCTGCCTCTCCTTCTTGCGTTTCGTAATTCGTGAACAGCCTCAATTTTTATATGAAAAAATGGTTATTTCGCCAACGGTGGTCTATGTATAGATTCAAACACTGGAACTGGTGTACGCATAGTAACAACAAAAAATCCTTGTGTTTAGGGAACATCCGCACTGGCGGAGCCAGCTATTGTTATTTGGTGGGGTACCGCTTGGTGCAAGAATAATAGCCGTTGAGAACAATGGTGTGATTGCATCGTGTGCTGCCCCACCTCTGTCTCCGCCAGTGAACATCCGTTAATTACGTAACGCTTAGGGGTGGAGTAGAGGGCAAATACTGACCAAGCTGAATGTAGATGAATTTAATGTACTTCAGAGGCCTTAGTTTGAATAAATCAAATGGAAGAAATTCCGTTGTTAGAATGTCAAGTGGTGCTATGCAATGGAATTCATTATTTTTTGTTTTATTTCACGGATGTTCCGGAATTTTCGGAAGCCCACAGCATGTATAAGCCACAACATTAAGTGCATACTCATAATACAAAAAACAAATGCATCAGAAAAATCTTGGTGCTTAACGATAAAATTCAGAAATTTTCATTTTTTGTGATCCTCCAGATTTCGCGGAGGGCCACACGGTGGTTAGAGACTCCTGACGGAATCCAGGTTTCAAAGTGCTCGCGTTTTCGGGGGCACACCACTCTATACGGAAGCAACGCACAACTGTCATTTTTATTTTTTCACGCACGCAGCAAAGCTAAATCAACAGTTGTGCACTGCCTCCGTATCGAGTGGTGTGCCCCCGAAAACGCGAGCTCTTTGAAACTTGGATTCCGTCAGGAGTGACCTTAAGGCTCCCCCAGACCTAAGCGATTTCATCGCTTAGTCGCCGCGATTCTATCGTTGGGTCGCGGCAGGCAATGTTCTATTTACGCTTCCATACCAACGGCGACAGAATCGCTGTCGCCAAGCGATAGAATCGCGTCGCGACTGTCGCGTCGCGTGTGTTTGGGGGAACCTTTATGAAACTCCAGAGGATTTCTCGTGAAAAAGCATTTTTTCTTGAAAACTCCTTACATTTTTTCGTTCAATAATCGAAAAGCTTTTCGTAAAAACTAAGAACTTTTAATAAAAATTCTGAAGAATATCCTTCGAAATCTCAAAACCACCGTTGAAATTCTGACTAAATTCCCTTAAAAATTAGGAAGATTCTTTTAAAATTTCAATCATTTAGTTTAGGTTACTGCAACTAGCGCTCTAACTCCGTTATAAGGTGAATTCTAATAACGAACCATTAGGCCAAGTTGTAGAAAAACCTTCGCACTATAAGTCCACCATACAACATGATTTGAAATTCAGCTTCTGGAATGTGTTATTGACAAACTACTAAATGATCGAACGCAAATTACTGAATGATCGTTAAAATCCTTGATGCAAATTCCAGAAATTTCCCGGGTAAATTATAAAGAATTTCCTTTGGGAATCTCGAAGAATTACCTGCGTAAATTTCCAAGGATTTCCTGTTGAAATCCACAAAATTTTAAGTTGAAATCAAATGTTTTGACGGGGAAGGGTCGTTTGTTGTTTGGCCGAATATGTCATTAATCCGAAACTCGACTGGCATAAAATCATTTGGCTAAAATATACATATGGCCGATAATGTCGTTCGGCCGAACAGGTCATTTGACTGAAAAGTCGTCTAATCGAATAGGTCATTTAACCAAAAAGGCCTAGATGGTCGTTTGGTAGAAAAGGGCCATTTGTCCGAAATGAACATATGGTGTTGTTTGCCCGAGCTGCCGAAAAAAAATCGTTTGACCGAAAATGCTGCTTGGCCTGACGAGGTGACATAAGGTCGAAAACGGTTTGCGACGTACGGGTAAAGATCATACGGCTGAACTGATAATTTGTCCGATAGCTCCGATAGCTCATTTGTTCGAAAAAGGCGTTTAGCTGAACGGGTCGACGTTTTTTGCCGTATAATCCGATCAGCTGAATAATATTTTTGGCCAAATTGCCCTTCCTGCTAAACTACCGTTTCGTTCAAATGGAATTTTCGATGACAAGGCCTATTCGACCAAACGACCTGTTAGGGCATACGACTTGACTAGTTTGGCCAAATGACTAGTTTGGTCGTACCGCCAAACCATTTTCCACATAATAACCGTATCGAACAAATGGAATTCGGCTAGATAGCTTTCGGCTTAACGTATTATTCAACCATGTGATATTCGGTCAAATTACTTTCAACCAAACGACCCTTCGTCTTTTGAAAATTTTCTCGTAGAATTTCCAAAGAATTACTAATAGACAACATAAGGAATTTCACGTAGAAATCCAAAGAAATTACGTAAAAAATCCAGTTGAAATTCCGTTGGAAACAGTTTTTGTGAAACTTCAAAATAATCACAAGGAAATTCTGTTAAATACGAAGCATGCATGCCAAGTGGCATATGTGGCAAACTCCTAAACAATTTTCCGTGAAATTTTCAAAGAAATTCCCGTGAAAACTTTAGAGCAATTCCTGTTGAAATTTCGAAAAACTTGGAAAAATTTCCTGGTACAGATTATTAGATTTTTCGGGGAAATTAAAAGAATTTTCCCGTTAATGTCTTAAAATATCCTGAAAAAAAAAACTTTACGTTACGAACTTAATAAAAAAAATCGCCAAGCCATCGCCGACCAAGATAATGACAAACGTTACCGCCGACGATTTTCGGATCGGCGCTGACCTCTAACGATAGTCAGAATCCATAAACGGACCAACGGGATATTTTATTAGATGTTAATCAAAATAAAGATTATTTGAGCAAAAGTTAAATTTTCAGCAACAACAAAAAAATGGCTCGATTATCCGGAGTGAATTTTTTTTCAACACTCCGGATAATCGAGTCCGGCCTGTACTGGAGATAGGGCCACTTCGGATCAATCGGGTCATATTGGTCAAGATCTGAGGACTAATGAGCTTGAGTTTTTCAAAATTGAATCTAAACATGTCGTGTAACATCACAACTACTGGAGCGAGAAAGACGTCTCCCACATCTGGACGCAGGAATATTACGGCTGAGAGAACGAGTGACAAGGAATTTTCTGTAAATGACGAAGGTGCTATCTGAGATTGATCACAGAAACTTTACTATAAAATCCATAAGGAACTAGTTGACCCGGCAGACGTTGTCCTGCATAGTAGGCGAGAATGTGCATTCCGAACTGCCCATGTAAAGTTCGCATAGGAATCACAATTTTAGTTATTCATGGTTTGCTCAACTTTACTCGTAATGTTCCCATTAGAAAGTATCATATAAACCCGTCGGAAACTATAACGAATGTTTCTGCTGAAGAAATGAAAAAAATCCATCCAGCCGTTTTCGAGTTATGCGGATACGAACACAGACCATTTCATTTATATATATAAGATTGTATAGTAAAAGAACTGACAAAATGGGATGGGAGCCATGTTTCACTCATATTCTAAGGGGCAAGCCAGAGTAAACGCGACGTGGGATGCGACGCGACGCGACAGTGCAATTTGACAGCCTGTTGATAATGATTGTTATTCTTTTACGTAAGTCGCGTCGCGTCGCATCACTCGTTGCGTTTACTCTGGCTTGTCCTTAAGCGATAGCAATAAGTTTTTACCATGATGAATAGGAATCAACATCGTAGTCACGAATCAAACAACAGAATTGTCATGTAGAAGAAGACGGTAACCGATGTCTGTAAATCTATAGCTTCACACAAATTGCTTTATGTCCAATGCTTGTAATCTTTATGATGTCTGTATGCAAGGCATGTCTGAATATCTGTCATCTCTAAGTTATTGTGCTTTCCACAGAAATGAAACATGCAATCGTAAGATTGTTAGTTTCAACTCCAATTAGTTGAGAAATGTGAGTAAACTAATTATACAGAGCTTGGCGATGCTGTGCGTCTGTCAACTGATACACGTTATGAGAGGCCATGTGCCAGTTAGGGTTTTGTATACGAATGTTTGATATACAAAAAGTTTAGCAAATTTTGAAATTATTTAAATAAAAGTAAACAAACTATAAACATCACGTAACCCTGAAACACTAATACATTTGATATAAATATTAAAATACACGATCGTTAATATCAGAATACAAAATATATCAATAATGTTCTCCTAAAAAAAAAAAAAACAAGTTATTAATAATTGTAAGACATATGGCTTACCGTTTGATCCTTGGATTTTGTATTTTTGATCTCTAATTTCCCAGCCAGCAACCATGAATCATTCAAAATCTCCTTCAGAAATCATCGATTGATAATGAAGAAGCGTGTTAATCGAACCGAACCACAAGAGGGTAAAAGCTCAGCCAACTAATTATCAACGTTTTCCTTTGGGATTCATTTTAACCCCGATTAGCATTCAACAGTTCTCCACTTTTTTCCTCGTTTCTTCGCAGAAGGTTTTTTTTCAGCACTTTAATTAGTATCTATTTTATGGGTTTTCTATTCTTCCTGCAGGCGTTTGCAAAATTGGAGAGCGAAATTAGGAAAACCTCATAAAATCACCCTTCGCATGATTGAACACTTTGGCTTCGCCTTGAACTCAACACTGCGCGCTGTCATTTGACCACCAACATTGCTGCCTCAGTTCGATTTCGGCAGACGGAAATAAGCTATCCTATCGCTTGTTAGTGTATTAAACTGTGCTTCTCACTACACGTTTGGTTCGATTCATGAGAATCGGGATGTGCGTTTCACTTCGATAATTCTACTGAGAAAAACTGTTTTGGTTTGGGGTGGTGCTTTCCACCGTACCGGCGACGTATCAAACTATTCGGATCGCACGTTTCCCGTTCCTGTGATGCGCTGCTGGTGAGCCGCTTCTGTTCGCCGCCGTAGGAAAACGTTTGCCATAAATCACGCAAGACACAACGCTCACCGTTTAACAGCTCGATGATTACTAATTAATAATTGGAGGTTCACTTGTACGGTGCGGCGCGCATTTTCGCCGCGGGAAGCCGGGTAGCTTATGCGATACCCGGTATCTGATGTTTGCATTAGGTGGTGCGTCGTGCCAATAATCGAAATTTGTCACAAATTTGTGGTAGACGACGTGATCCATATACATATAAAGTGTGTAGGGCTGTGGATTACTTAAAATTATCTGAGTACTTCGAGACAATCCTCATTGAATTATAGACTGCAAGAAAACAAACGCAAACAATTCCTACCCAGATAAAACCTAATAAGACTGTATACCACTTTGTTCAGATAATCTTTTCATGAAAACATCCCACATGGCAAATATCGTGTAGCGCTAACTACAAATTGATAAGCTTGCACACTTCGTCTCGCTGTTCCCAGACCACACCTTATTCGTCAGAGTGCGTAGACTGTGCTTCATCATTCACCCGGTAGGCAACGGAACATGTCATAAATGGACCTCCCGGATTAAAAATGCCCTTCTGCTTAAAATTTTTGTTGAACAGTTTGACATAATATGTTTTGATTTTAAGGAAACTTTCGTCGGATAATATCGGAGGAACAATTGATGCATATAAAACTCCAGTTAGTCCAGATTTATCTTTTCTTAAAAAGTCAAATTATGATATCTCAAAATAATTTGAAATTCTCAACTCTCGATTAACGTTGTGCGGAAAACTTCCTGTTTGTTCTCTTTTGTATGACGAAATGCCGTCATAATCCAGGCGTATATATTTCTTATCGGCGATATATTATCTATCTTATATACTAGTGGGTAAGCTACAATTTCTCGCTTAACTTTTCAAAAGGTCCTAAGTAACATTTTTTTCATAAATTAATTTGAATACTGCAATCAATAGCTTTCATGTTGTTCTGTTGATTGCGCTATTCAAATTAATTCATGAAAAAATGTTACTTAGGACCTTTTGAAAAGTTAAGCGAGATTTAATCGGTTTAGCTAAAAATTTGATGAATGCAGGACGACAAATATTGAATTGAACTGCGTTTCGCTCAAGAGTGAGCCTATTATGCAGGAGGATTTGTTTTGTATTTTAATTGAAAAAATAAAATCGGAAAATAGAAAAAAAAAACATCCTTAACATCCTTAATTAGAAATCGGCATTTAAATAATTATAGACAATGTCACATGATGATAATGGTGATTGAGTGGTGCCTCTCATCCCAGTGGACCTGGGTTCGATATCGATCCCAGACACCGCCGTCTTCATTTTCTAAGATGAAAAATGTTTGTTGATGCTTTCGCATGGGTAGGAGATAAAACCATAAAAGTGCAGAAACAATTATTCAAAAACATTACATTGTAAGCTAGGTTAAGTCTCCGAAATCTTCTACCTGCTAGTTTATTAGTATTATAATTCATAATATTTTATGTCAAACAAAAGTTCAATGGGGATCATTTTTACTTATCCACATATGTAATAGAAGCATAGTATGAAATGGGCTGCAAAATGGTGGGTTGACATCAAGGAAGGAGCGCCCAACAGAGCTCTGGTCCCCACAAGTCCCTATCTCACGCTTCCACGGGTCGTCCGATGACAAAAGACCGCCAGCTAAGGGTTGTGTACTTAGCTGGTAGTGCAGCCTGGGCACTGTTGTCCTTCTGACATCAGCTGGAGTGAGAAGGTACGCCTCGAGCGTCTGTTCACCAGGAGGTGCGGCTCAAACAGCGTCTGCCTGGTACCCAGCGGCTGATTAACGAAATGCTGTATCGCGTCAGCTATACCTAAGGTGGCAGCCCCATCATCGCGATGTAGGTAACGCGACCCCGGTAAGGTAGCTTACTGAAGCCTCTCAAATACCACGGCTGTTCGGCCACATTGAGAGTTGACGTAAAGTCAATGTCAACTTCTCTCAACGAACAGCCTAGATAGCCGTGTGGTGTCGGCAGCTGGTTATCTGGCTAAGAATAACATTACGGATTGCCTGTTCCAGTGGTAAAAGTCCACCATACAGGTGACCCCTAATTTTCGGTGTGATGCGGCTTTATGCTTACCGTGCCTACGAATGAATGGTTAGGGGGGTCTAATAAGAACCTAACCGCTAACGGAGCCTGTGAAGCACCAGGGCCCCTTCACAGTATTTTAGCCCTCGCTGCGCTAACCGGAGGTATGGCGTAGTTGACTTTTTACTTCTCCGAGATAATCGGCTACTCTTATTCAACTTCATCGTGAGGTTAAATAAGAGTAGGGTTATGAATATGTGTTTTAATTAGTTTTCAACAAATTGTCACCTATATGGATTCGCATTATGCGTTTTTCACAGTGTACTCTGTGTCTCGTCTTTGACGTTCGGCTTTGGCTACTCTTGTTCATCCTCAACGTGAGTGTGGGGTTATGAATATGTGTTTTACTTAGTTTCTCAACAAACTTCCACCTATATGGATTCGCATCATGCATTTTTTTACAATGTACTTTGTGTTTGTCACCTATATGGATTTGCATTATCCGCTTTTCACAGTGTACTCTGTGTTTCGTCTATGACGTTCGGCTTCAGCTACTCTTGTTTAATCTCAACTTGAGGTTGAATAAGGGTGGGATTATGAATATGTTTTTTTTTACTTAGCTTTTCAACAAATTTTCACCTATATGGATTCGCATCATGCGTTTTTTTTACAGTGTACTTTGTGTATGTTACCTTTATGGATTCGCATTATGCGTTTTTCACAGTGTACTCTGTGTCTCGTCCTTGACGTTCGGCTTCGGCTACTCTTGTTCAATCTCGACGTGAGGTTAAATAAGAGTGGGGTTATGAATATGTGTTTTAATTAGTTTTCAACAAATTGTCACCTATATGGATTCGCATTATGCGTTTTTCACAATGTACTTTGTGTATATTACCTATATGGATTCGCATTATGCGTTTTTCACAGTGTACTCTGTGTCTAGTCCTTGACGTTCGGCTTCGACTACTCTTGTTTAATCTCAACGTGAGGTTAAATAAGAGTGGGGTTATGGATACGTGTTTTACTTAGTTTTCAACAAATTGTCACCTAAATGGATTCGCATAAAGCGTTTTTTACAATGTACTTTGTGTATGTTACCTATATGGATTCGCATTATGCGTTTTTCACAGTGTACTCTGTGTTTCGTTCTTGACGTTCGGGTTCGGTTACTCTTGTTCAATCTCAACGTGAGGTTCAATAAGAATGGGGTTATGAATATGTGTTTTACTTAGTTTTCAACAAATTGCCACCTATATGGATTCGCTTTATGCGTTTTTCACAGTGTACTCTGTGTCTCGTCTTTGACGTTCGGTTTTGGCTACTCTTGTGCATCCTCAACGTGAGTGTGGGGTTATGAATATGTGTTTTACTTAGTTTTTCAACAAACGTCCACCTATATGGATTCGCATTATGCATTTTTTTACAATGTACTTTGTGATTGTCACCTATATGGATTCGCATTAAGCGTTTTTCACAGTGCACTCTGTGTTTCGTCATTGACGTTCGTCCATTGTTACATCCTCTGTGTTTCTGTGACCTCTCTTTAGTCCCTAGCTGAATGCGTGTGAGTCTACATAATTGGCTTTCCTATAAATGGTTCCATTCTCCTTTCCAACTTCACTTCCTCTTCCTTTCCCTTCTTCACATCCTTTTCCGTCAGGTAAATGATGAGAAAGGCCAGTGAAAGGCGATGGCACAAATCTCCCAAATTGAGGGGAACGTGCCTCCTGAGCCGACGTTCTGATACCTGATACCTGATAGCTGGTAGTGCAGCCTGGGCACTGTTGTCCTTCTGACATCAGCTAGAGTGAGAAGGTACGCCTCGAGCGTCTGTTCACCAGGAGGTGCGGCTCAAACAGCGTCTGCCTGGTACCCAGCGGCTGATTAACGAAATGCTGTATCGCGTCAGCTATACCTAAGGTGGCAGCCCCATCATCGCGATGTAGGTAACGCGACCCCGGTAAGGTAGCTTACTGAAGCCTCTCAAATACCACGAAAATGGAGATAGAAGAAAAGAAGGACGTTATTTTGGCAACCGACCCGGCAACGAAATAAGGACTATGATTGGAAACTCGGTACCTGGAATGTCAGGACCCTAAATGAACCTGGACGAGTGAGCCTTCTGGCTCGTGAACTGCAGAAGGTTGGAGTGAACGTGGCTGCTATTCAAGAAGTCCGATGGCCTAGATCCGGAGAACGTGAATTCCGAGCCGTGGACCCCACGACCAATACTGCATTCAAGTATAACATCTATCTCAGCGGCGGTGAAAAAGCAGAGAATGGAGTTGGTTTCGTAGTGATGGGCAAGCAGATGAAGCGAGTGATGCGGTGGAAACCCATTAGCGAACGAATCTGTGTGTTGAGGATACGGGGCAAATTCTTCAATTACAGCCTAATCAACGTTTACGCACCGACAAAACGATAAATCCGACGACGTGAAGGACACGTTTTATGAATGTCTTGATAAAGCCTATGGAGAGTGCCCAAAGCATGACGTGAAAATTGTTATCGGAGACGCTAACGCTCAGGTCGGTAGAGAGGACTTTTTCCGTCCCATAATCGGTAGGGAGAGCCTTCACTCCGCCACCAATGACAACGGCCTACGGCTAGTAATTTTTGCTGCTGCCAGAGGGATGGCCATCAGTAGCACCTACTTTGCACGAAAGAACATCCGAAAGCACACCTGGAGACACCCAAATGATGAAACTTGCAACCAGACAGACCATGTTCTGGTGGATGGGCGCCATTTCTCGGATGTTATCGATGTGCGGGCATTCAGAGGTCCGAACATTGACTCTGATCACTATCTCGTTGTCAGTAAAATTCGATCACGGTTGTCAACTGTATCGAACGAAAGATCACAGCGAACGATGCGTTACAATATCCAGCGATTGTCGGCGGAAGGACTATCGGCTGAGTACCGCCAGAAGCTCGACGAACGGATAAGTGCAATCAACGTTAGCGACAACATCAACGATCTGTGGGAGTCGATCCATGGAGCGGTGAGTACAACAGCACGAGAAGTGGTAGGCACTGCACACAGGCGACCCAGGACGGGTTGGTTCGATGTGGAGTGTCAGAGAGTGACAGACGAGAAGAACGTTGCCAGAAGCCGGATGTTGGTGTCAGGTACCCGATCAAATAGAGATCGGTACAAGGAAGCAAAAGCAGCCGAAAAACGAACCCACCGCAGGAAGAAAAAAGAGTACGAAGAACAAGTGATTAGTGAGGCGCAGGAAAAAATGGAGCAGAACGATATGCGGAGGTTTTATGAGTCTGTCAATGGCGTGCGGAGAAAGACAGCGCCATCTCCCGTCATGTGCAACGACCAACAAGGGAATTTGCTGACAGATAAAACTGAAGTGGCTGCCAGGTGGAAGCAACACTTCGAGACTTTGTTGAATGGAGGAAGTGACGGTGCATCGGTGAACAGAATAAATATTAGCGACGATGGACAAGCTGTGGAGTCACCTTCACTAGATGAGGTTAAAAAAGCTGTGAAAGAGCTGAAAAACAATAAGGCTGCGGGGAAGGAGCAGCTCCCGGCTGAACTTCTCAAACATGGCAGTGAGCAGCTTTATGAAGTTCTGCACCATATTATGTCGAAAATAGGGGAAGACGAGGAAATGCCTGCTAGCTGGTTGGACGGCCTCATTTGCCCTCTCTTTAAGAAAGGGCACAGACTGGAGTGCGCCAATTACCGAGGAATAACCCTCCTTAATTCGGCGTACAAAATTATGTCCCGTATTCTGTTCAACAGATTGAGACCGCTTGAAGAGTCCTTCGTCGGCGAATACCAAGCAGGTTTTCGTGAGGGCCGATCAACGACGGATCAAATGTTTACCCTGAGATAAATCCTTGATAAATTCCGGGAGTACAACTTGCAGACACATCATCTGTTTATTGATTTCAAGGCGGCGTACGATTCAGTGAAACGGAATGAATTATGGCAAATTATGCTTGAACATGGTTTTCCGGCGAAACTGATACGGCTGATTCGTATAACGTTGGACGGATCGAAATCAAGTGTAAGGGTTGCGGATGAAATATCGACGTCATTTGTTACCTTAGATAGATTAAAGCAGGTTGATGCACTCTCGAACCTACTGTTCAATATAGCGCTCGAGGGAGCGATTAGGAAACTGGTGTGCAAAGAAGCGGTACCATTATCACAAAATCGCATATGCTCCTGGGATTTGCGGACGATATCGATATTATCGGAATTGATCGCCGTGCCGTGGAAGAGGCTTTTGCGCCTTTTAAGAGGGAGACAGCGAGGATTGGACTCACGATCAATACCAGCAAAACGAAGTACATGGTCGCTGGCAATCAACGTGGGTTCATTAGTGGTGGTGGTAGCGAAATAGTGCTGGATGGTGAAAAATTTGAAGTGGTAGAAGAATTTGTGTATCTTGGAACATTAGTGACGTGCGATAATGATGTTACCCGCGAGGTGAAAAGGCGTATTGCAGCTGCAAATAGGGCTTATTACGGACTTCGTAACCAGCTTAAGTCCCGTAGTCTGCAAACGAAAACAAAATTCGCGCTGTATACTACTCTGATTCTTCCGGTGGCTTTATACGGCCATGAGACATGGACGTTAAAGGAGGCTGATCGGAGAGCTCTCGGAGTGTTTGAGCGTAAGGTGCTGCGGACAATACTCGGCGGTAAACAGGAGAACGGTATCTGGCGGCGTCGCATGAATCACGAATTGTACCAGGTGTATAAAGGGCTGGATATTATTAAACATACAACACGGCAGACTACGGTGGGCTGGTCACGTTGTTCGTATGCCGGAAGCACGTCAAGCGAAGATAATATTTAGTAGAGAACCCGGAAGAGGCCGCAGGCTTCGTGGAAGGCCGCGTACACGATGGCTTTTTGAAGTTGAAGAGGACCTGAGGGCGTTCAATGTTCAGGGCGACTGGAAGCGATTGGCCCAGGATCGAGTCCAGTGGAGTAGGATACTCCATTCGGCGTAGGTTCATCGAAGAGCTGTAGCCCATCAAGTATCAAGTAAGTATGAAATGAATAAAAATAAATTGAACATTTGTGGATATGACTCTTAAGGGGCCCTCCTTAGCCGTGCGGTAAGATGCGCGGCTACAAAACAAGACCATACTGGGGGTGGCTGGGATCGATTCCCGGTGCCGGTCTAGGCAATTTTCGGATTGGAAATTGTCTCGACTTCCCTGGGCACAAAAGTATCATCGTGTTAGCCTCATGATATACGAATGCAGAAATGGTTACTTGGCTTAGAAACCTCGCAGTTAATAACTGTGGAAGTGCTTAAGGTCACTCCTGACGGAATCCAAGTTAAAAAGTGCTCGCGTTTTCGGGGGCACACCACTCGATACGGAAGCAACGCAAAACTGTCATTTTTATCATTTCACGCATGCTGCGACGCAGCAAAGCTAAATCAACAAAAATGACAGTTGTGCGCCGCCTCTGAATCGAGTGGTGTGCCCCCGAAAACGCGAGCACTTTGGAACTTGGATTCCGTCAGGAGTGACCTTAATGAACACTAAGCTGCGAGGCGGCTCTGTCCCAGTGAGGGATGTTATGCCAACGAAGAAGAAGAAGGATATGACTCTTCTGTGTTGTGGGCGTATGGCATCGTAATGGATGGATCATATTTTACTAAAATTACAAATCACAACTACAAGTGCACTCTTCGTACACATTTCCATTTAGCTGCGTTTTTGTCAAATAAGACATTCATTCTTAATAAAACATTACTTCTCGATCATTCGATTCCACAATAATACTGATTTATTATGACTTTGTAGTGATTGTTAGCTAAATTGGGCACGATCTTACCCCAACTATTAAACTCCATTAGCCAAAAAGTTGAATTAAATAAGTCAAAATATTGAATGAGAAAATAAAACGAGATTAAATGTTTGGCGGGAAGGTAACGAACACCCAAATAAAACGCGCTACAGCTAAGTAAAGTCCTATAAGCAAAAGTTTATTGTAGTAGGGGAACTCAGTTTAATATGCGCCAGTCAACTAATATGCACCATCGCAATTTTTGAGTTAATACACTGAATTCAGATACAAAACCGAAGGCAGTTGACGTCCAAACATGTTATCGGATCACTATATCACATTTTTTTTAAGACAGCTATAATGCTATTTGAAAATGGGGGGCGTTGGTCAAGTAGTACTACGAATAATTTGATCATATCGCATGTTCCGTAATGGTGCCCTTTTTTATGGAGACTAGTACTACAAAAAGGAATCACTTATGAGGCAAGGAACCACAGGAAGTGTAGGGAATGGGATGTACTAGTTGTTCATAACAGGTACAGCAAACATCACAAGGACGCCCTTATTCGCACTAACTACTCAGGGAGTAGAAGGTCGAGAAGAGCCACCGTTGCTAACCAAAGCGTGAACCGGATATCTGGGACTCCCACAATATCCGCGGCAATAGTAGCAAACGATGCCCTGTGCGTATTTATTTAGTCAATGATATGATTTATAAAGCATCAAAAACATAATAGGGTAAGATGGTGTAATTCACCCCCCGCGGGTGATTAGGGGGGGGGGGGATTTTAATTATTATTACCCCAAAATAGAATAATTAGAACTGGCTTACCAATGTAATTTATCCTTTCGTTGTTAGCAGCTTCGGAAGAACTGCCAAATGGTGTCATTCAGCCATCTGAATCGAGACACATCCCCCGAGCCGACATCCCGTCTTTGAAACCATGCGCTGAATCCATATACGTCTTCGAACATGATGAGGAAGTCTCGATACCCAACGATGGCAGCTGACTGCAGATCATCATCATGGGCACTGCTTCTCCGAGGACTAACGTCTGGATTTTGAGTCCAGGTAGCACGTTGAAATTCTAGCTTGGAATCCTTCCGGCGATTGAAATGACGGCGTTGCTTATCACGAGTGCAATCAATTCGGCTTGTGCGGTTTCCAGAATCGTTGATAATCAGCCGAAAAACTTTAAAAAAAACTTGACAGCAGAAACAAAATGCGACCGTCCACGCACAAATGCTTGCTGCGACTCCTCTGCTAATCTTCAGTTTCTATTCAGTGTCAATCGAATCTGTATCTTGCTTCATTACTTGCCTTTCGCTTTGAGTAGTTTAATTATCACCGAAAAAAGCCAATAAATTAATTTCGATAAAGTCACGCGGTAATCAAAACTATCCTAATTATAGTGTTGGGAAATGTACAGTAAAACACTTTGATTATGCGATTCTTCTGATTCCTTCTTATTCTTATTCCATTATTTGATAGGCACTCTGTGTTACTTAACCGCTACTGTGCCGAGATCTACTGTGGTATTCTGCTGTACAGAATCCACAAGAATCTATTTTTAGAATCCGTTGTTTCCGTTGCCAGTTCATCTCATCGTGAGTCCATTGTGTCCATGTTTGTCCATGTCGTGCATCCAATGATCGTTGCATTGTTCGGTTGCCATTTATCCGGGCAACGTTGGAGGAATGTCTTCGAGAAGAACAAGTTGTCAGTCGTTATCATACAGCCGTGACGGTAAGGCGCGTACCCTAAACGTCACCGCATGGGCTGTAGATCCGGCGACTGACGAGGGTTTGGTGGAGGGGCTGGGAATCGAACCCATGACAACCTGCTTGTAAGGCAAACGTGTAGCCAACTACGCTACGGGACCCCCTGATTATGCGATTGTTTACATTTTGTCCAGTCAAAATTCCGAGCATTTAAAAAGCGTTTAAAAATTATTAAGAAAATGGAATCGAACTATATAAGCGCCATATAAGGTTGGTGTCTTGGCTAAATGCCACTCGGTGAATTAAGTTGGGTTTTTCCGGAATCATTCCAGATTCCGTTGGGGTGCCTACGATATGGCATTTGGGGTATTTTGATGAAAACTTATCTCTTGTTATGTGGAACTTTTTATTCAAACTTTTCCTAAAAACAAAGCTATATTAAATACGGTTCTATTACGAATTTTTCAGGGTTTTTGAAGTGCTTATAAGGGTCTCCAGGATATTCCCAAATGCCCCCGGGGGAACCGTAGGGGGACATTTCAGTTTTAAGCCCAAAACATGACAAGTGACAGCTCTATCTTCATGATTTCTCATGAATAATCTTCTGGCGATTCCATGAAGGACGATTGACCTCACTGGTCACTTCCAGAATATTACGTGGTGCCTCGGAGGAACTTGTAGAAGAGGACATTTCCTACATTAGACCAAACGTATCGTGCGACAGCTCTAGCTTCATGGATGTTCATAAATAAAGTTCTTGTAAGGCCAGGGTTTGCAGAAATCGCTCTCAATAGATAACGAACAACGATAGAAGAGAGGCAAAATTCCTCTTGGAATCATAATAAGCCATGAAAACAAAACTATTGCACTTGTATACAAGTTGGAGAAAAATTATTCGGATAGGTGGCCCCCACCTAGGGGGATTGATAAAACGCTTTGCTCTCGCTGTTCTGTTGGGGACCATATTTTTTTCGCCCAGCTGTGTAAAACAAGTTGAAATGCATCATCAGACCCGGTGTCCCCCGTAATTCTAGCTTTTTAAAAGAAATTTATCATGGGTTCTTCTTCTTCTTCATTGGCATTACATCCCCCACTGGGATATTGCCGCCTCGCAGCTTAGTGTTCAATTAGCACTTCCACAGTTATTAACTGCAAGGTTTCTAAGCCAAGTTTCCATTTCTGCATTCGTATATCATGAGGCTAACACGATGATACTTTTATGCCCAAGGAACTCGAGGCAATTTCCAATCCGAAAATTGTCTAGACCAGCACCGGGAATCGAACCCAGCCACCCTCAGCATGGTCTTGCTTTGTAGCCGCGCATCTTACCGCACGGCTAAGGAGGGCCCTTATCATGGGTTGTAGCCCCCGAATCTGTTCATTATCGTAACAGCTACCGAAAAACGTCCTTTTACGGTATGCTATCTATTGAGAGTGTATAAAGACATGATGAGTGAGAGATTTACTCATTCCCCTTTGGATTCAAACCCTGATGATAAGGCTGTAAAGTGTAAAACATCTCATTGACCACTCCCGGAACATCACGGAATGTCCCGGCAGAACCTGTAGAAATTGACATTTTCATTTTTGCACTTAAACGTGTCATGCGATAGCTCTATCTCCATGGTTTCTCACGAATAGTAAAAAAATAATAATAAGAATTTATTGTTGAGATTTGATTCATAAAAATTAGAGAAAAGCAAAATAGTGTTAATTTAAATAACATTTTGAAATCAGGTAAGGTATGGTACCAATAGTAGAGGTATTACTAGATTCACAAGAGTAAATATATTTTTTCAAATTGGTAGTTATTGGAAATTTACAGCTTTAATATTTCAGCCAATAGATAAACTAATAGATTTGCTAAAAAAATAAGGTTGATGTCATTTATCATCACCAATTACCAAATATTGCTTGCACCACTAAAGGGTGCACTGTTACTTAAGTGGCGGCAAAAATTAATTTTGGTTCTCATACTGCCGTAATCTGAGAAAGTGACGTAAGCGCCAAATTACAAGATACATGTGTACCATTTTTCTGTTAAAGAACTCGATGAGTACTACTCGTTAACACCATTTTTGGGAGATGGTGATTACGTCACTTTTTCAGAATACGGCAACATAGTGGTGCTGTTCATTGATTTCTTATAAGACTCGCCACTATTTGTACAGTTGCACCACTATAGGTGCAAGGGAGGCAATTTTGTTAAGAAAAATCATTGTTTTCAATAGTTTTTCAAGTGAAATCTTAGGATAAGTTGCATTTAACAGGATTTTCAAAACACGACGCATCAACTGAAACCATCGTAAAATGTAGGGGAAAAATTTTTTTCCCCAAAAGATTCTAATAATTATGCGAGTTCCTGGTAGTTCAATCATATCTAAAAGTTATTTAAAAGTTTCAAAAGTTCGTACTCGAGTAGCACAATTTGAACCGATTTAACTGGATTTTTTTTCCCTACATACTTGTTTATGACAAATGTGCTGCTTGGACAGTTAATAATTGATTGACACCATTGAAAACTTGAAGATTTTTTTGCGATCCGTGACCCCCCGTTGGCAGCTTGTGAAGATATTCAAAAATCACGAGCATTCTAGGATGTGCTGTGGGAAAACTTGACTCGACTTGTACAAGACACTGAAGATGACCTTGAGGTCGAAATACGTATCTGCGTAAGATAACAAAACGTAGTGGAATTAAATGGAGAGTACTCGACTCGTCTTAGACGGTTGAATACATTTTACTAAAAAGAGCTTAAAATATTTTGTCTGTTCCAATTTGTTTCCATTGTTTCGCGATAAAGGTCGTTCCTTAGTCGTTTATTTAGTATCTAAGTGCTTTCACCATACTTTCTTTTTTTTAAAGAAATTTCTAATTCTCCATGCTCACATGACCCTGTATAGAAAAAGTTACTTTTCGAAGACAAATTATAGCCCTTGGACTATTGTTGCACAAGAAAGGCAAACGGCCTTTATTGCTCCATAATGTTATTATCATTTGCAACCAACTCGATACAACAGAGTTTCAAAGCGCGTTCGGCACCATTCTCCTTTGATACCTATTTCACTAATCGGCAACGGTTTTGGTCAGTAAGCCAAATTATCACAGGAACTTGGCAATGTCAATGTAGGCAGCGACATTGATGATGCGTCACTATCAATGCTACCTACTCGCCATTCCAGTCGGTTTGTTTGATCGTTGATGGCTCGGCAACCAACATTTTGACGCAATTTGCCATTTTATTCATTAAGCATATTTCTGCTGCACTTTTTTGTCGGACTTGGCTAAAGAAGATTCGCAAATAAAAATTATAATGTGACGTTTTTTTTTGTAGGTACTTCTGTTATCTACGGTATGATCGAGCGATGACGATAAACCACGCGCCACAAAAATGAACTAGCTGCACTAGGTGAAGAATTTTGTTTGCTTTTGTGTCGACATGCTTTGGGTGTTTGCATATTCCATTAACAGGTTAACTCGAAATCTTTCCGACTGGATTTGACTTTCTCTGATCGCTTAGGAAACAGAATTGTAATTAGAATGTTGTACGTTGGATTTCGAACTGTATCCGTTGATTCAGAATCTGAAAACAGTTGATTCAGAAAAAAAACTATTTAAAAAAAGTTCCCATTATTTTAGCGGTAATAAGAATTATTGTTGTTTCAACAATTCAATATTGTTGATTTGAAGCTTGGAAGCTTGAACTTTAAAGAGTTTTTTGACAGCTTCAATCGATTACAATATTAAGAACGGCAAACTTTTTTTTAAACTTCCGCCTGCGTTCCTTGGGGAACCCATTTCTGATCTGAACAAAGTATTTTTAATATTAAAAATCCGAATCAATATTTTAAAAGTTACTAATTAATGATTTGAGTGTATTACCTCTACGTGAAGTTAAACGATTTACAATGATATGGAAATGCTAATATCATCTTCCAAACATAGACGTACATCAGAAAAAAAATATTTTAAGCTCTTTTTAGTGGAATGTATTCAACCGTCTAAGACGAGTCAAGTCGAGTCAAGTGCGAGACACTGAATATGATCAAACAGTTGTAGTCGAAATACATATTTGCAAAGATATCGAAATAATTGGTGGAATTAAATGGAGAATACTTAACTCGTCTTATACGGTTGATAGACGTACATGTTCGTGATAGAATTAGAGGCGAAAGTATATAGTTCCGTTAGGTTACGGCAGGTATGAAGAATATTTTTTTATAGAAGTCGATGTGAAAGCGAGAGGAGGGCAATATTTGTGATGGCACATATCGCACTACCTTCCTTCTGCCAAACTCCCGTACTGCCGTAATCTGGAAAAGTGACGTAACAGCCATTTTACAACATAGATGTTTTCCATTTTTCTGTTAAAGAGCTCGATGAGTAGTACTCGTTAACACATTTTTTTTTGGAAAATGGCGTATACGTCACTTTTTCAGATTACGGCAGCGAAAACCCTTCTATACGTCGCCAATACGGTCTCGTCCGCAGATCACCAGAAAACCACCAGTACAAACGAAACATCAGAAAACCGCGAATTGCAATAGCCCAATAAATTATATTCCTACAAACTAGCTTCAAACAAACTGTCATAGATTCTTTGAACAACATTACAATAAAATAATTCCACAGTTTTTACACCTGTTGTTCCGCGTAGCCTCTTCTAAAATAAGTCTAGGAGAGTCTCAAATTGGAAACAAAAATTGAAAAACTGCACGTGTAAATCGGCCTGAATGGCTGACCTGATGTTGATTCAAAACGAAGTAAAGCCCTTCTAAATTTGTTTGATTTTTTGTTTTATTTTTTTTTTTCAAATGTAGAAGCGTGAAACAATATGAGTTCTTTGGGAAATTCGAAATAAGTAAAATAAACAATTTGCGGATGGAAATATTTAAAGGAAAAGATCAATTAAATGTAAACACTTACATCTACTGTTAGATCAATTATCTGTTTGAGTTGCTTTCATTCTACACTGGAGTCGCTTTTTACGTGACTATTTTTGCACTGATTTTGGGATTTATGCGGTATTTATGGCGATTGTTTTAAAAGTTTTTTATGCTGTTTTTTTTTCTTCTAAAAAAGTCCGAAACACGCAAAAACGACGAAAGATAGATTTTTGATGAAGTCGTTTCGACGCGGTCTCAATTTACGTGGTATATATCCCTCACGTAAAAACCGACTCCAGTAAATTAGAAACTGGCTGCAAAATTGTTGATGGTTACTAGAATTACATATCCATCAAAAAGCAACCTATCGGATAGCACATTAGATATCTAAAATGAACGATAAATTAACTAGAACAATCTACCACGTTCCAGCCATTGAACCATATCTCGAGAGCTAATTTTCCTGACAAGTCCTAATTGTTCGCTTCGTCTTGATACTAATGAGATCTGTTTTCTCCCGTGCCGCCTCTCCCGACAGGTCCTTGCTCGAGTACAAACAGCTACACGATAGGCGGAAGCAGCATCGATTTACAACCCCAGCAGCTGGTTCTCCAAAAACAGCAACAGCAGACAAGTCAACCGCAGCATCAGCCGCAGCAGCAACAGCAGCAACTACAACTACAACAGCAGCTACAACAATCATCGAGTTTATCAAGTAGTAATAGTCTAATTAATAACAACGGTAATCAAATTAGAGATAGGGATAGTACCAATTACGTGAACGTGTCCTCGATATCGGCCCTCAACGTGTCCTCCATTAGTAACAACAACAACAGCAACATCATCAACAATAACAGTAGCAGTAGTTCCAACAGTACCAATCACCACGTCAACCTAATAGGCGCATCGACAGCGTCAGCCACAATGACCACCTCAGCCGCAATTTCGCCTCCTCGGCCAATGCAGAAGGTAAGACGGTTGCGCTTTTGATGCACATCGAGTGCTTCTGGCAAGGGCTCACTTGCAATGTATGTTTCAAGTGATTTCAAGTGCACTCTTCTTAACCTTTCAGCAATGTATTGTTCCGGTGAATGCGATTGAAATTACTCGTTTGAAATACGATATCGTTTGGATTGATTTTTATTATTTTAACGAAAACCTGACCCTGAAAAATTAAACACGTTCCGGGAAAATTTTACCAAGAAAAAAACTTGTACATAGATTTGTAGAGCCAAATAATTGTTATTTGAATGCAACAAGCAAAATAGCCACTTTTCGATATTCATTAGAAGAGAATGCACAACAACGGCTCATGTGACATATAATCTTCGAGATAGGAGATTTGAGCCATCGCATTAATTATTTTTCCATAATCCACAAGAAATTTGGAAAAGATGATTTTAACATGTCGAATTTGCTTTCTCCATGTCAATTTGACCTCATTTTGATGCGAAACACCGAAAAACAAAGCCGAAGTAGAGGGGATGAGAGCTTTTTCAGATTTTACTAATTAATTAATGGTCCAATGTCCCCATTTTACTGCATGCAAAGTGTACGTATGTGGCTTCCACTTTGTACACTTATACGCCTTGATATACGATCTTGTGTTTGCTAGTCCACTGGGAATTTCAAAATTAACCGGAATTTAAGTAGGGTACCCGTACCCTTAGTGGAGGTAGCACCAATAGTGGAGGTAGTGGGGTTTTAATAAGATTTATCATGTTTATACATTTTACGATGGTTTCAGTTGACGCGTCGTGCTTCAAATATCCCGTTTAATGCAACTTTACTTGAGATTTCGCTTGAAAAACTATTGAAAACAATGATTTTCCTTAAGAAAATTGACTCCCTTGCACCTATAGTGGTGCAACTGTACCAATAGTGGCGAGTCTCATAAGAAACCAATGAATAGCACCACTATGGGAACCAAAATTAATTTTTACCGCCACTAAAGGAACAGTGTACCCATAGTGGTGCAAGCAATATTTGGTAATTGTTGATGTTAAATGACATCTATCTCATTTTTGTTAGCAAATTTATAAGTGTATCTATTGACTAAGATATTAAAGCTATAATTTTCCCATAATTATCAAATTTTAAAAAATATTGTCTTTTGTGGATCTACTAATGCTTCCACTATTGGTACCGTTACCCTAGTAATCATAGAGATTTCTGGGATTTCGAAGATTGTTTGAAGTGCTTTTATTACAAAAGCGCTCAAAGATAACTCAAGGCTTTCCAGGGGTAAAAAAGAGGTAGGGATCTGAAAATGAGAATAATTCGAAGTTTACAAGATTAACCTAGAAGGATTTTTTGAAATCTAAATAATCATAAACTATGATCTGCACGGAGTTCAGTTTGCAATGAATCGTCCCATAGATACTCCTGGAAGTGATGTGTTCAAGAAGTGAGTAATAATTGCTTGGAACCGATCCAAATTTGGAGAAATTTGGGAAAAAGATCTGCTGGAAGTTAAGATTTTCAAAAATCAGATGCAACTCAGGATAAGCTGTGGGGCGAAAAGGTCGAAAACAGAATGGACTAACAACATAAGGCTTCAGAAATGGCTTTTCAGTCTTGAAAAAACAAAACACTGTTATTCAATCTTGTTCGACGTTTTGGTCCATTTGGGATTTTCCTCATGGACTCAATTCTTACAGGTTTATCCTCAACTGTGGTTTTGCTGAACCATTGATTGTCACGAGGTCAGGATTTTCCCACATAAACGAGAATGGTTCGAACACCGCGTTTATGGTAAAACCATTTCCGCTTATTGTTGCTTGGAATAGAGTACCTGGCACAAGATCAATCACCATTGCAACCACAGTTGATGATAAACCTGTAAGAATTGAGTCCCTGAGGAAGATCCCAAACGGATCGAAACGTCGGACAAGATTAAATAACACTGTTTTGATTTTGTCAAGACTGAAAAGCCATATGAAGCATTAAATGACAGTCGAAAGTAACAGTTTATCAAAACAGTAGAAGGGACAAAAGTTCGAATGAACAAGATCAAAAAATATTTTATTTTTTATACATAATGACTGAGACAATACTTTCAATAATTTTGGAATACCGTCTACGGGGGTGTCATTGGGCCAAAATGTGGTATGCTCCAAGTAAATGTTACAAAGCTCTAGTAGTTAACATTGGATTCAAGTTTTAATTAGTTTGGTACAAGCTTGAATAATAAATTTACCACTGTGTGGGGAGAAAATAATATATGAGGGAAATTCTTCAAAGTTATATGTTGTTCAAAATTGGCCTCATAGGGGGTGACATTGGGCCAAGTACAATAAAGCTCAGCGGTGACGATTCAACGATTCAATCGTTCATTAGAAATAATTGCCTACATTACGGCTCTTACCAACTATGTATGGCAAATCAACCAAAGGCTTGGCCCAATCTCACCCCTTTTTAGCGTGCATTGCTCGTTGCTACGAAAAACCAGAACCACTATATAAATATGCATAAAATTCGATAAAACAACAACAGATTATCGTAATATGATAACCAGGTATCCATCAATCTAAAAACTAGTTATGTAATAGATTTGTGGGGCATTACTGACACTATTTTAATACGGGTTCATTCGATCAAAAATTTTACATTCAAATTCCAAGCATTATGGTACGAGCACAATTAGTTCTTGGAATTTGTTTTGTGATTTCCTAGACGTGAATTTTACTATAATTTTGAACCGTTTGAAGTTTTGATCAAAATTCGTAACAGTTTCTGAGATATTAGGAGTTGAAACATTTTTCGTTTTTGGCCCAATCTTACCCCCTAGGCCCAATGTCACCCCGAACGACGGTATACTTCTAAAGCAAAATCAAGCTAATAATTCCCTAAAATTTCCGCTTATTTTCATGTAACAATTCTTGAACCAATTTACAGTGAGTGCACAGCAGACATCGGTCAAGCAATGTGTGGGTTGTTTTTCCTACAGTCGTGAGACAGTAATGTTAAGTAATACAGGCTTGACGGATCATGTACTTGTAATACGCGTTATTTTTGCCGAAATGAGCGCGATTCTTTACAAACCACTGGACTGTGTGGAGTACGCAATGGAATGTGCTTTTGCTTATCAAGCGAAACAAATTGAGTGGAAGCTATTTTTTTTATGCGCGTTGAGAGCGCGTTTGAGTGAAACACCGTTCTGGTCTTCATGGCTTTTATGTCATGTAGTAGTGCCGTGAAATGAAATATTTTGCCGATTGTCAACGCATTCGTATAAATTACCACCTTAGATAACAATCATGGAGATTCAGGGGATTGCTAGGTCTTTCTATCGTAATTTTCTTCTTCTTATTCTACATTATATGTGATGTGATCATCATGGCCTAGATTTTTTATATTAAGAATTTATTACATGTAAAATGTGTATCGATCTCCCAACACCAGATGCGTTGCCTGAATCGGTATTTCCCCAAGTTGTTCTATCCACGACTTGGAACGTGGAAGCGTCTCTGAGGGCAGTCGATGTGTCCTGTAACTACCTTTCCTGCAAAAGCGTCTTGAGTAATTGTCCTCCTCACCTCAAATAGTTCTATTTGCAGAAGGCGGCAACGTTTCACGTACGGTGGATGAGCCATTGGGTCGTAACCTGAAAAATCGAAGTGCATATCTCTAGAACTTATTTTTTAAAGGGTTTCTATTGAGGCGATCCAAATGGGTTAGAATGAGCTCCATATGACATTCGACTCCAAAATAGACCGAACCAGCGAACAGTAGAGGGCTCGGAAACATAATGTCTCATGGAACTTGTCAGAAATATGAGGAACATGAGGCTCAATTATTGATTGGCTCTAGGGATGATGTAAGTCTGCTGTCCAGGACAACGCCAACACCTTTCAGATGTTGCACTTGCACTAGTTACTAGTTACTATACTAGATCGTTATCAAATTCAATAGTGATCAGCCTTGTCCCCTGTCGAATGCAACTTGTTGCGAGAAAATCGGTTAAGAATTACTACATGAAAAAGTGGCTTATGTTTTTCGGTTTTCGTGTGCACACACACACACATACACACGGTGTCAGGCCATTTGGCCGAAGGTCATAAGGCCGAATGGCCATTAGGCCGAATGGCCATTAGGCCGAATGGCCATTAGGCCGAATGGCCATTAGGCCGAATTATCAAGAAGAAGCAAAAAGTGAAAAATAAGAAGTTCTTTCTTCACCTTACCCCTTCTTCCTTCTCCCTTCTTGCACTTTCCTTCTTCTTTATTTCTTCTTCCTGCTTCCTTTTTCCTTCTCCCTTCTTCCTTCTTTTTTCTTTCTTATTCCTTCTTCTTTTTCCATTTTCCTTTCTCCTTTTTCCTTCTTTCTCCTTCCTTCTTCCTTCTTTCCTTCTTACTTCATTCTTCTTCCTTCTTCCTTTTTTTTTCTTCGTTTTTCCTTCTTCCTTCTTTCTTCTTCCTTTTTCCTTCTTCCTCCTTCCATCTCCCTTCTTCCTTCTTTCATCTTCCTTTTTCCTTTTTCCTTCTTCCTTCTTCCTTCTTTCTTCTTTCTTCATCCGTCTTCCTTTTTCCTTCTTCCTTCTTTCCTTCTTTCCTTCTTACTTCATTCTTCTTCCTTCTTCTTTCTTCCTTCTTCCGCAGTCCTTCTTCCTTCTTCCTTCTTACTTCTTCCTTCTTCCTTCTTCCTTCTTCCTTCTTCTTTCTTCATTCTTCATTCTTCCTTCTTCCTTCTTCCCTTTTCCTTTTCCTTTTTCCTTCTTACTTTTTCCTTTTTCTTTCTTCCTTCTTCTTTCTTCTTTATTATTTCTCCTTTCTTCTTTCTTTCTTCTTCCTTCTTTCTTCTTCCTTCTTCATTCTTCATTCTTCCTTTTTCCTTCTTCCTTCTTCCTCATTCCTTTTTCCTTCTTCCATCTTCCCTCTCCCTTCTTCCTTTTTGCTTCTTCCTTCTTCCTTCTTCCTTCTTCCTTTTTCCTTCTTTTTTCTTCCTTTTTCTGTCTTCCTTCTTCCTTCTTCCTTCTTCCATCTTCATTCTTCATTCTTCTTTTTTCGTTTTCTTCCTTCTTTCTACCGGCTTAATTTATTCTTCTTCTTTCTTTCTTTTTTCTTCTTCCTTCTTCCTTCGTCCTTCTTGATTCTTCCACTTTTTTTCTTATTTCTTCTTCCGTTCTACTACTTCTTCAATTTGCACTACTTTTTTTTATAGTTGTTGTTTATTGGGCATAGTTAAGTAATTATAAAGTTCACATAGTCTAGTTACACATTACATTAAGCTTAAAATTCAAATCTCCTACATCAATTCTATTGTTACTTTCATTAACATGACAGATGTATTCACAAAAAACATTCAAAATTTTAACACGTGTTCTCCTATTTATGCCATTCAAAGCAGGCCTAATTAGCTCCTCAAATGAAATTCTTCTCCATCCATTCAGGATACTGCCTACTTTGCGTTGTAGAATTGACCAAGCGGTTGCCACGCGAGGGCAGGAGTGAAATTTGTGTTCTATTGTCTCTATTGCACCATTGTTGCAATGCACACACGTTTCAGTTTCTACTTTTCGCATCACGAACCATAATTTGCGATGTTCGATCTTCTCATTTACTGCTAGATACAGTTGGCTTCGTCTGGATGATGTTATCTGCTTGTCCCCTATATTCCGCCACGTACGAGGCCAATTAGTCCTTTGATGATTCCTTTCGATTTTGGGTTGCTCTGTGCGTTCTATAAGGCAACGGTGGATTCGATAGGCTGATGGATTCTGTAGCACAAGGTTGGGTAATTGGGAAATGTTTGAGACAATTTGTTTAATGTCAGGGAGATCTATTGGAATTGGTCGGGGATTTGCTTGGAAAATAAGATCGCTATAGAATGGCATCGAATTTATCTCCTTCAGATGTCTGTTCACTGCTAGTGATGGGCTCTTCAGTGCTACCAGATGTAGGTTGAGCCCTCCTTCTTCTTTGCTGCGCGCTAACTGTGTAATCGGAACACGAGCAACATTCCCTTTCCATAGAAAGATGCCCATAGATGAGGTAATTTTGGCAGTATGCACCGCCAGGGGAGGAAGAATTGACGACAGGTACCAAATCCTCGACGTGCCGTAAGTATTTAGCATTACTACTTTTTGATGTAGCGTCAGAGATCGTGCTGAGTGGAGCCACATTTGATGGGAAAACTTTCCTACCAGGGCATTCCAGTTCATCGTAGTCATGAGTCTGATAGAATTAGCAAAAATTATACCCAGAATTTTGACAGAATTTGCTGTCTGTAGCCATGGGATATCGAGTCTACCCCCCTCGCAAAATCCCACGTCGATCGAAATCGTTTTGCGCATATTCAGTTTTGCCCCTGCAGCTCTTTCAAATTGGGTAAATAGTTCTTTCATTTCTTCCACGCACCTTGCTGAAGTAGAGACAACACTGATGTCATCAGCGTAAGCTACCAGTAGATCGACATCGCATACTTGTTCGAGTCTATAAACCAGCGGATGAAGGTACAAAACAAACAAGTGCATTGATAGCGGGTCTCCTTGTCTCACCGAACGTTGAATATCGATCGGTTGGGATAGATGCCCGTTTATCATCAGCCGAGAGGTTGAGCGATTTGCAATTTGCGAAAGAAGTGTGACGAATTGCTGGTTGAAACCGAGCGAGCGCATGGTCTGGAAGAGAAACGAGTGCCGCACACGGTCGAAAGCGTGGTCAAGATCGAAACTCACCAGTTTTCCAGCACGACGATGATGTCGTAGGCTTGCTATTCGATCCTTCAATGCAAGCGTGGCTTGATAAATGTTCCGTTCCGAGTTTGAGCATTTTTGTCCGTCACTCAGTATTTGGTGGGCTTTCATCACTCTCTCTAGTCTGCATTTCAGTATGCGGGAAAAGAGTTTGTAGTCCGAGTTTAGGAGCGAAATCGGTCTGAACGATCGTGCCGTGTCGTCGCCTCCTTGTTTTTTTACAAGTACGATAATGCCGTCTAGAAATGAGGAAGGAAAGTTACTTGTAAGGGCTTCGTTCATCAGCAGATTCAGCTCTCTGTGAATAACATCAAACATTCTGTGATAGAATTCTGTTGGGATTCCATCACAGCCAGGTGATTTCCTAGGTGCGCTCGATTTGATAGCCGAAAGTATCTCCTCCGTAGTGATTGCACTTGTGCAGGCCTCGTTCGCCGCGTCGTTTGGTGAGATGGAATTAGCACAGCCAAAGTTGTGTCGCTCTTCTGTTCCAGCTTCCGATGTTTCAGCGTAAAGGTTTGAGAAATAGTTCAGGAGATGCGCTTCAATTTCAAGTGGTTCGGCTATGACGTTATCCTCTTCGGTCCTCAACTGCCTAATGGTAGTTTTTTCTTCCGTCTTTCTCCCAGCTGGAATAGAGATATCGGTTCCCCCGAGACGTATGTTTCATTGTTCCGCATGAACATGTGGGTAAAGTTTCGCTGGAGAGACAACATTTCTGCTTTTAGCCTGTTTATGGTGGTTAGCATCGCTGGGTTTTGATAGTAGCTATCGTACGCAAGCCGTAGATCAGCATACAGTCGCTGGTGCTCGTTATGGAAATCATTAAAAGCAATGTGCGATTTCCACTTGAAGAATGACTTTATTTTAGGTTTTGCGTACGATAGCCACCATTCAATCCAAGAATTATAATTTCTCCTTTTTCCTTCTTTTTTCTTCCTTTTTCTGTCTTCCTTCTTCCTTCTTCCTTCTTCCATCTTCATTCTTCATTCTTCTTTTTTCGTTTTCTTCCTTCTTTCTACCGGCTTAATTTATTCTTCTTCTTTCTTTCTTTTTTCTTCTTCCTTCTTCCTTCGTCCTTCTTAATTCTTCCACCTTTTTTCTTATTTCTTCTTCCGTTCTACTACTTCTTCAATTTGCACTACTCGCTTCTCACTTCCCAGTTCTCATTCAGCCTAATGGCCATTCGGCCTAATGACCGTTCGGCCTAATGGCCTTCAGCCTAATGACCCAGCATCATACACACGGACAGGCAGATATTTCTTCAGCTCGAAGAGCTGAGTCGATTGGTACATACATTGACCGGCATAATAAAAAGCCCAATAGCCGTTTTTCATACACAATGGTCAACTAGATCTAGATCTCGATTGCGTGTGAACCAATTTTGCTGAAAATTTGACCAGAGCTCAGATATAACTTAAAGTTAACCACACCTGAGTTTTGGCTATATTGATTCATAGGGTGAAAAATTATTTCGGTAATACCAAAATGAATTTTTTGGCAAAAATTTATTTTTTAAATATCTTGAAAACTAATACTCTTAGTGTACAAGCATATTCCGCAAACTTTTTTGTATTGCCAAAATACGCGTTTTTGCTGAATAAGTCATCAGTTTACAACCTATAGAATTCTTTCTTCTGAAGCTTCTCCAGCAATTCCGTCGGAAGTTTCTCCAAGGATTCTTCCGGAAGTTCTTCTAAGAATTTCTCCGGAAGCTTCTCCACGAATTCCTTCTGAAGTTTCGCAAGAAATTCTCCCGCAGGGGTTTTCTCGGATGGACCTCCAGGAATTCCTTAGGAAGTTCTTTAAGGAATTCCTTCGAAAGTTCATCAAGGAGTTCCTTCGGAAATTTTTCCGGAAATTTCTTCGGAAATTTTTCGCAGGATTTTTTGGAGCAATTTCTGGAGGAACTCTGAAGGAATTGCTGACGAAACTTCCGGAAGAATTTCTCGAGAATGCTTCGGGAAAATTCCTGGAAGAACTTCTAGAAGAATTTCTGAAGGAGCATCCGGAAGAACTTTCAAAGGAATTCCTGGAGGAACTTCCGGAGGAAATCTCTGAGAAACTTCCAGAATTTCTTCTTTTTCTTCAGCTTCCGATGGAATTCTTGGAGGAATTTCCGAAAGAATTGCTGGACGAGCATCCGGCAGAACATTCGAAAGAACTCCTGGATGAACATCCGAGAAAATTCCTGCGTGAGAATTTCAGGAGAAATTTCTGAAGGAATTCGTGTAGGAACGTCCGGAAAAATTCTTGAAAGAACTTCCGGAAGAGTCCTTGGAGAAACTTCCGAAGGAATTGCTGGAGGAGCTTTAGAAGGAATTGCTGAAGGATCTTCTGGAGGAATTACTGGAGGAACTTACGGAGGAGTTACTGGAGAAGCTTACTGATGAATTCCTGGAGGAACTTCCGACAAAAATATTGGAATTCCCGGAGGATGTTTCGATGGAATTCATGGAGGAGTTCCAGGAATTACTGGAGGAATTTTCGAAGGAATTCCAGGAGGAGCTCCCGAAGGAATTCATGAAGGAACTTCCCGAGGAATTCTAAGAAGGATTGCTGGAGGAACTTCCGGAAGAATTCCTCGAGAAACCTTCCGGAGAGTTCTTGGGGAACTTATAGAAGTCTTTCTGGAGATGCATCCGGAAAATCTTCCGAAGGAATTCTTGGAAGAACTTCTGGAAGAAATCTTCGAGAAACTTCCGGAGGAATTTCTCTTGGTACTTACGGAAGAATTCTTGGAAGAACTTCCGGGTGGATTTTTGGAGAATCTTCTGGAAGAAGTTGTTCGGGGGATTTCCGAATGAAATCCGGGAGAAATTACTAGATTTTTGAAGTATACCTTGAGGAGCTTTCTGAGGAATACTTGGCGGATTTCCTGAAATAAATTGCGGAGGAAGTCCCGGGGAAACTTGCGGAGGAATTCTCTAATGAACTTCTGAATTTCTTTAAGAATTTTCCCATAATAACTTTCAGGATTCTCCGCAGATCTTATCTAAAATTTCCCTCAGAATATCCAAAAAAATCCGTGAAAACTACTCAGAATTTTCAGTGATAATTTCTTATAATCATATTTGGGAATTTCCATGGAATTCTCTTAAAGTTTTCCAAGGAAATTTCGTAATACCATTTATATTTCATAATACCATTTATATAAATTTTGTCTAGAGGTCCAGAATACTTTTCCATCCAGATTAAATGCGCGAGCAAGGCTGCTCGACCCATCGAGCAAGATTGCTTGATGACCCATTGCTGCTCGATCCATCGAGCAAGATTGCTCGAAAGCCCAAGCAAGTGAAGTTGCTGATAGGGCATCTTGCTATACGAATTGTGCCGCTGAATAAAAAACTATGCCACCCACCGCTGCCAGCATCCAGCCTCCAACAAAAAATATGCGCAAACAGCAGCATGAAACAATGCAATGGCTTGTTTTCATATTCGCTAATCATATCGGACAATGCACTATCCGATAAAATTATTGTGAAATAAACATAATGTAAACGGTTATTATCATGTGAAAAATTCCTGTTTACATTATGCTAATGTCGCGCTAGCATTGTTCGATAGTGCATTGTCCGCTAGAACCAGCGAATATGACCACCAACCAATTGAACGGCGGAGAAAAGTAAACGCTTGTTTTCTTTGACACATTATTCATATGGATCAATGCAGGAAATTTGCTGAATAAAATACAGCAATGAAACAACTATTCAAGCACTTTTTTCTCAAAACCCCTGGCCTAGCCAAACATATGACACCCGTAGGCACCATCATTGGGGTGTCCTTTGCTGCCTCTGTGAATTCCAGGAGGGTGTTTTTCCAAAAATTTAACTTTTCAATAGTTCGAGCAAAGACGATTTCAGTGGAAAATATGAGGAAAAATAGCAAAAATTAAAACACTTTTTCTCAAAACCCTGGCCTAGCCAAACATATGACACCCGTAGGCACCATCATTGGGGTGTCCTTTGCTGCCTCTGTGAATTCCAGGAGGGTGTTTTCCAAAATTGAACTTTTCAATAGTTCGAGCAAAGACGATTTCAGTGGAAAATATGAGGAAAATTAGCAAATATTCAAACACTTTTTCTCAAAACCCTGGCCTAGCCAAACATATGACACCGTAGGCACCATCATTGGGGTGTCCTTTGCTGCCTCTGTGAATTCCAGGAGGTGTTTTTCCAAAATTGAACTTTTCTATAGTTCGAGCAAAGACGATTTCAGTGGAAAATATGAGGAAAATTAGCAAATATTCAAACACTTTTTCTCAAAACCCTGGCCTAGCCAAACATATGACACCCGTAGGCACCATCATTGGGGTGTTCTTTGCTGCCTCTGTGAATTCCAGGAGGGTGTTTTTCCAAAAATTGAACTTTTCAATAGTTCGAGCAAAGACGATTTCAATGGAAAATATGAGGAAGATGAGCAAGTATGGAAAAACTGTTTTGTCCACACTGGTGGCCTAGCCAAACATATGACACCCGTAGGCACCATCATTGGGGTGTCCTTTGCTGCCTCTGTGAATTCCAGGAGGGTGTTTTTCCAAAAATTGAACTTTTCAATAGTTCGAGCAAAGACGATTTCAGTGGAAAATATGAGGAAAATTAGCAAATATTCAAACACTTTTTCTCAAAACCCCTGGCCTAGCCAAACATATGACACCCGTAGGCACCATCATTGGGGTGTCCTTTGCTGCCTCTGTGAATTCCAGGAGGTGTTTTCCAAAATTGAACTTTTCTATAGTTCGAGCAAAGACGATTTCAGTGGAAAATATGAGGAAAATTAGCAAAATTAAAACACTTTTCTCAAAACCCTGGCCTAGCCAAACATATGACACCCGTAGGCACCATCATTGGGGTGTCCTTTGCTGCCTCTGTGAATTCCAGGAGGGTGTTTTTCCAAAATTGAACTTTTCAATAGTTCGAGCAAAGACGATTTCAGTGGAAAATATGAGGAAAATTAGCAAAATTAAAACACTTTTTCTCAAAACCCTGGCCTAGCCAAACATATGACACCCGTAGGCACCATCATTGGGGTGTCCTTTGCTGCCTCTGTGAATTCCAGGAGGGTGTTTTTCCAAAAATTGAACTTTTCAATAGTTCGAGCAAAGACGATTTCAGTGGAAAATATGAGGAAAATTAGCAAAAATTAAAACACTTTTTTCTCAAAACCCCTGGCCTAGCCAAACATATGACACCCGTAGGCACCATCATTGGGGTGTCCTTTGCTGCCTCTATGAATTCCAGGAGGGTGTTTTTCCAAAAATTGAACTTTTCAATAGTTCGAGCAAAGACGATTTCAGTGGAAAATATGAGGAAAATTAGCAAAAATTAAAACACTTTTTTCTCAAAACCCTGGCCTAGCCAAACATATGACACCCGTAGGCACCATCATTGGGGTGTCCTTTGCTGCCTCTGTGAATTCCAGGACGGTGTTTTTCCAAAAATTGAACTATTCAATAGTTCGAGCAAAGACGATTTCAGTGGAAAATATGAGGAAAATTAGCAAATATTCAAACACTTTTTTCTCAAAACCCTGGCCTAGCCAAACATATGACACCCGTAGGCACCATCATTGGGGTGTCCTTTGCTGCCTCTGTGAATTCCAGGAGGGTGTTTTCCAAAAATTGAACTTTTCAATAGTTCGAGCAAAGACGATTTCAGTGGAAAATATGAGGAAGATTAGCAAATATTCAAACACTTTTTCTCAAAACCCTGGCCTAGCCAAACATATGACACCCGTAGGCACCATCATTGGGGTGTCCTTTGCTGCCTCTGTGAATTCCAGGAGGTGTTTTTCCAAAAATAGAACTTTTCAATAGTTCGAGCAAAGACGATTTCAGTGGAAAATATGAGTAAGATTAGCAAATATTCAAATACTTTTTACTCAAAATCCCTGGCCTAAGGTATCTATTGACTCCCGTCGGGACCGTCATTGGGTGTCCTTTGCTGTCTCTGTGAAGTCCAGGAGGGTGTTTTTCCAAAATTGAACTTTTCAATAGTTCGAGCAAAGACGATTTCAGTGGAAAATATGAGGAAAATTAGCAAATATTCAAACACTTTTTCTCAAAACCCTGGCCTAGCCAAACATATGACACCCGTAGGCACCATCATTGGGGTGTCCTTTGCTGCCTCTGTGAATTCCAGGAGGGTGTTTTTCCAAAATTGAACTTTTCAATAGTTCGAGCAAAGACGATTTCAGTGGAAAATATGAGGAAGATTAGCAAATATTCAAACACTTTTTCTCAAAACCCTGGCCTAGCCAAACATATGACACCCGTAGGCACCATCATTGGGGTGTCCTTTGCTGCCTCTGTGAATTCCAGGAGGGTGTTTTTCCAAAAATTGAACTTTTCAATAGTTCGAGCAAAGACGATTTCAGTGGAAAATATGAGGAAGATTAGCAAATATTCAAACACTTTTTTCTCAAAACCCTGGCCTAGCCAAACATATGACACCCGTAGGCACCATCATTGGGGTGTCCTTTGCTGCCTCTGTGAATTCCAGGAGGGTGTTTTCCAAAATTGAACTTTTCAATAGTTCGAGCAAAGACGATTTCAGTGGAAAATATGAGGAAAATTAGCAAATATTCAAACACTTTTTCTCAAAACCCTGGCCTAGCCAAACATATGACACCCGTAGGCACCATCATTGGGGTGTCCTTTGCTGCCTCTGTGAATTCCAGGAGGGTGTTTTTCCAAAATTGAACTTTTCAATAGTTCGAGCAAAGACGATTTCAGTGGAAAATATGAGGAAGATTAGCAAATATTCAAACACTTTTTCTCAAAACCCCTGGCCTAGCCAAACATATGACACCCGTAGGCACCATCATTGGGGTGTCCTTTGCTGCCTCTGTGAATTCCAGGAGGGTGTTTTCCAAAAATTGAACTTTTCAATAGTTCGAGCAAAGACGATTTCAGTGGAAAATATGAGGAAAATTAGCAAATATTCAAACACTTTTTCTCAAAACCCTGGCCTAGCCAAACATATGACACCCGTAGGCACCATCATTGGGGTGTCCTTTGCTGCCTCTGTGAATTCCAGGAGGTGTTTTTCCAAAATTGAACTTTTCAATAGTTCGAGCAAAGACGATTTCGATGGAAAATATGAGGAAAAATAGCATATATGTAAACACTTTTTCTCAAAACCCTGGCCTAGCCAAACATATATGACACCCGTAGGCACCATCATTGGGGTGTCCTTTGCTGCCTCTGTGAATTCCAGGAGGGTGTTTTTCCAAAATTGAACTTTTCAATAGTTCGAGCAAAGACGATTTCAGTGGAAAATATGAGGAAAATTAGCAAAATTAAAACACTTTTTCTCAAAACCCTGGCCTAGCCAAACATATGACACCCGTAGGCACCATCATTGGGGTGTCCTTTGCTGCCTCTATGAATTCCAGGAGGGTGTTTTTCCAAAATTGAACTTTTCAATAGTTCGAGCAAAGACGATTTCAGTGGAAAATATGAGGAAAATTAACAAATATTCAAACACTTTTTCTCAAAACCCTGGCCTAGCCAAACATATGACACCCGTAGGCACCATCATTGGGGTGTCCTTTGCTGCCTCTGTGAATTCCAGGAGGGTGTTTTTCCAAAAATTGAACTTTTCAATAGTTCGAGCAAAGACGATTTCGATGGAAAATATGAGGAAAAATAGCATATATGTAAACACTTTTTTCTCAAAACCCCTGGCCTAGCCAAACATATGACACCCGTAGGCACCATCATTGGGGTGTCCTTTGCTGCCTCTGTGAATTCCAGGAGGGTGTTTTTCCAAAAATTGAACTTTTCAATAGTTCGAGCAAAGACGATTTCGATGGAAAATATGAGGAAAAATAGCATATATGTAAACACTTTTTTCTCAAAACCCCTGGCCTAGCCAAACATATGACACCCGTAGGCACCATCATTGGGGTGTCCTTTGCTGCCTCTGTGAATTCCAGGAGGGTGTTTTTCCAAAAATTGAACTTTTCAATAGTTCGAGCAAAGACGATTTCAGTGGAAAATATGAGGAAAATTAACAAATATTCAAACTCCCTTTTCTCAAAACCCCTGGCCTAGCCAAACATATGACACCCGTAGGCACCATCATTGGGGTGTCCTTTGCTGCCTCTATGAATTCCAGGAGGGTGTTTTTCCAAAAATTGAACTTTTCAATAGTTCGAGCAAAGACGATTTCAGTGGAAAATATGAGGAAAATTAACAAATATTCAAACACTTTTTTCTCAAAACCCCTGGCCTAGCCAAACATATGACACCCGTAGGCACCATCATTGGGGTGTCCTTTGCTGCCTCTGTGAATTCCAGGAGGGTGTTTTTCCAAAAATTTAACTTTTCAACAGTTTATAAGGTCAGTGCAAAATTCGATACATTGAGTTTGTCTGAAACCGCAGAATAGAAAAAATTTGCTAGCGCAATTCAGCGGCACGATGTAGCAACACTTATTGAACATCAAATTGCATAAATTGAGGCCCAAATGTAAATGGCTTTTCACGTTTTAGCACGCTTTTCCGACTTTCCATCATGATTCTTGTTTCGATTGCAAAATGCATGAGAAGTGCATGATATGATCTGTTTGTGAGATTTCTCGTTATTATAAATTCAGTAGAAAACCGAATTATAGCCGCTATCAAAATTGGATTTTTCTCACAATCCGTTCGGAAGCTGTATAGCACATCACCAAATAAAAACAGCGCACTACTTCCGAAGTTAGGTTTAACTTATGGATTGTGAGAAAAATCCAACTTCGTTAGCGGTTATAATTCGGTTTTGCACTGAATTGATAATATTTTAGTACATATCGATTGGGGTACTCTTTGATGCCTCCGTGTATCAGAAGGTTTTCTTCCGATGGTTCTTTACTAGGTCGGCAACGGAATATTCACCCCGTCGTATTTTTCTAAACTTTCCAATGCCATTGAGAGCTGGTAAAGCACAACTTTATTTGAATCCATCTGCTGATTCAGCCGTCCCCTGTGAAGCCAGTCGATAGATTTATCAAATATGAAGACCTGGAGTTTAGTTGCTGGAGAGAAAGTGATCAAACCAACAATAAAATAGGACGGAAGGATCGACGACATAAAAGAGCCGATGGATGATCCTAGTGCGACGTTTTCCTATAATTCTGCCGACGGGCAACGATGCGGTTCAAGCATAAAGCGCGCCGTAGTATGACGAGATCTTTCGTTATCTATCTATCTTCTATCTTCTATCTATCTATATATATAAAAACCAATCTATGTATGTATGTTCGCTAACTACTTCTGAACCACTTGGCCGATTTCAACCAAATTTGGTACACACATTCTCTATCCTCAGGGGAAGTTAACAAAGGGGGTGGGAGGGTCATTTAGGAAAGGGGGAGGGGTTTTGTTTAGAAAACGAACAATTATGTGTAACTTTCATCTCCCAGGACCGATTTCAACCAAATTTTGTACACATATTCACTATAAGGAAACAATCATATGAGAGATTTTGGGAAAGGGGAGGGTCTGGAGGGAGGTATTGTTCAGAAAACAGGTAATTTAGAGTAAATTCTGAACCCCTGCAACCGATTTCAACCAAATTTGATACACATTCTCTACCTAAAGAAAAGATAACAAATGGGGTGGGGCGGTCATTGTAAAAAGAGGGAGGGTATGGGGGAGGTTGTCTTTATAAAACGAGCAATTCAGTGTTACTCCCAACTTCCAGTACCCATATCAACCAAATATTGTACACATATTCACTAAGAGAAGTCGATCACATGGAAGTGTAATTTGGGAAAGAGGGGAGGGTCTGGGGGAGGTATTGTTCAGAAAACAGGCAATTCAGTGTTTCTTTTGAACCCCTGGACCGCTTTCATCCAAATTTGGTACACACATTCTCTATCCTAAGGAGAAAATAACAAAGGGGTGAGAAGATCATTGGGAAAAGGGAGGGTATAAGGGGAGGGGTTGTCTTTAGAAAAGAGCAATTCAGTGTAACACCCAACTCCCAGGACCAATTTCAGCCAAATTTGGTGCACACATTTTCTATTCTAAGGAGAAGATAACAAAGAAGGTGGGAGGTCATTTTGGAAAAGGGAAAGTTATGGGGAAGGGTTGTCTTTAAAAATGAGCAATTCAGTGTAACTCCCAGGATAAATTCCAACCAGATTTGGTACACTTATTCTCTATTTTTGGAAGATGTTTATTGAAAAGGTAGGGCCAAACAAAGATATAAAAATATATTGATACAAAGGTTCAATTCTATGAGCGGTAGATCTACCTCTGTGGGTTTCGTGCTACAGCATTGGACATTTTAATTCTATAATTTACTTTTCAGTCCCTAGCAAAGCCGGATACATATAGCTATTAGCTATCTATATATCTCGGATACTTATTCAACGTATGTGACGTATGTGATTTTGTAAACAAAAATTTAAACGTTGATTTCTGCAATCTGATAGCACTCCCACGCAAACTATCGCCACATACAGGTAGGGGGAGGTTTCGGCTACATGTTCGTTGTATTGGTTTGCGTGGGAGTGTCATCATATTTGACAAATCGACGTATGCATCTTTGTTTACAAAATCACATACGTCGTTTTGAATAAGTTGCCGAGATATATAAAACTCAATGTTTGTATGTTTGTGTGTGTGTGCTCCAGCCTAACTTCTGAACCCATTATTGTATTGTTTAGTTATCGATCAATTCAACCATTTATCGAAATCATGGTTTGCCCAACGTAAAAAGCAATGATTAATGTGTTTCCTTCTGGATGGTGAATGTGATCCCTTCTTTAAAAATAGACGTTTGCTCGGAATAAGGCATCGGTGGATGTTTGTCCTTCTTTAGAAATAGACGTTTGCCCGGAATATGGCGATTATGGGTTCGCTCCCTTTTCCAAAATCAGTCAATGTTTTCAAATGAAATCTGCCTTCTTTTGATCAAATGATGAAGTATCGATAAGATAACGCAATTATCCTGTTGACCAATTGGTTTATTCATTTTCCGATTGTGAAAAAAAAACTGCGAATCAAACTGGCAATTCCGAGCAAGGCCGGGTACATAAAGCTAGTTCTCTATGAATAACACCGGAGGCGAACGCACTTCTCTATAAGAGCAGATAAGTGAAATTTTCAATTTATTTTTTCATTTAATTTCTTTGGGAATGATAGAAATAGACAATTTCTAACCCCTACGCTATTTTCTTAGTTCTGTTCAGTGGCGCCGGGAGTGGGTAGGACAAGTAGGACATGTCCTACGCACGAATTTTCCTGGGTGGGACTGGGACAGTCAAGGCATTGTGTTACCCATTATTCTGGTGAGAGCATATCATTCAGGTATTTTTTCTTGCAATACTGTCTGATATGTCTGATTACTAGTTCTACAAAAATATAATCAAGTTTTAGGGAGTTAACGTTTTATTCGTTTTAACGGATTAATAGAAATCTGGGAAAAAGTATTGTAGAAACCTAAAAGGATTAACCCAAGACTAAAATAAAAACTCCCCCTAAAAAATTAGAAAATTGCCAATGAAGAAATCAGGGTATAAGCCAATACATAAATTCAAAATTTCCACAAATAAAACAAAAATTCGTTTTATTTTCCACAAAACAAAAATAAATAAGCACTTTGAAAAGCAAAAATTTGCAATTATAAAAAAAGAATTTTCCATAAAGAAATAAAAAATTTCCACGAAGAAAAAAACAAAATTTCCATAAATAAAGCAATATTAGCAATAAAAAATTACAAAATTTTCCACCAAATAAATATATTTTTACAATCAAAATATAAAAATTTTCCACAAAATGATCAATAAAGAGCAATAAAAAAATAAGAAAATTTCCGTAAAGAAAATAAAACCCAGACTAATCCACCTAGCGGTGATGGTGCCTCTCTCGTTTTTTTCGAGTGAGTAATTTCTACGCACTTTTGGTTAAAAAAAGTATTTTGGCCATAGCTTCTGAACCCATAGTCCGATCCGGCCAATTTTCAACAGGAAACAATGGGGCCGGATTCTGCATCGAATGTAACTTGCGAGCAAATCGGCTAAGGGTAAGTCCCTAAAAATGAGTGAGATTTTTTTGTAAAAAAATGTATTTTGGCCATAACTTCGAATCCCATAGTCCGATTCCGCCAATTTTCAATGCGAAATAAAGGGACAAGATTCCGCGTTGAATGCAACTTGTTGCGTGAACTTGCGAGCAAATTCATTAAAGATAAGTGCCTGAAAAATTAGTGAGAATTTTGTATGTGTTTCTTATGTAAAAAAACGAATTTTGGCCATAATTTCGAAACTTATAGTCCGATCTGTCCAATTTTCAATACGAAACAATTGGACAAGATTCTACATCGCCCGCCAGCTAAGGGTTTTGTACTTAGCTGGTAGTGCAGCCTGGGCACTGTTGTCCTTGTGACATCAGATAGAGTGAGAGGGTGCGACCAAGGGGATCATCGTCCCTAACCCCTAATCCCAAGGCGTTAAGCGACCCGTGCCGAGGGGATGCATGGCCAGGGGGGGTGAAATAATGAGCTAGGCCTTTAACGGAGCCTGTGGGGTATACGTGGGCACTCTCCACAGTAATTGTCCCTTACCGCGTCATGCTGGGCTCTGGCGTGGTGGACCTCTTTTCACGAGCAACTCGTGGGATCAAAACGGAAAACCAAGTCAATTCTTCTTCAATTAGTGATTGACAACCCCTTCGCAAGAGGTGGGTTGTTCAGGTCTCCGCCTAGGAGGTCAGAGGCAATAGTTGGCAACTCGGTGCGCAGCGCTAGCGTGGGTCACTTCACCTTCTCCCCGGCTTCCATTGGCGTAACTACAGGGGGGCTAGGGGGGGCTATAGCCCCACCTAGAATCAAGTTAGCCCCCCTTAGAATTCCCACGACTTTGCATGGATATGGCACATATCTAGCGCTCTGATCATATTATTCTCTGATCATCATATTCGCTCTGTTCATATTATTCATCTTATCATCTCTCTCTACAGTAAGTTGAATATATTTTATCATGTTTTCTAACTTCGAAAAATTGATATATCTTGGGTTAGGAATGCTAAACACGAAGGATATTACGCTCCTTTTATTCTCAGTCACACATATAATTGCTTAAGGTGAATTGCGTACGAATCTAATTTCTGAAGTAAATTACACTTTCGGAGGCACATAACGCCAAAACACAACTCGTTTTCAGCGCGCAAAAATGTTTTTTAAATGTGCTTTTCACCTAGGGGGAATGTCGGCTTTGGCAGGTTTTGTTCTATTATTGTCAGGGGGGTTTTTGTTGACCAAATTTTATGAAATTTGGCCACAATATTCTTTGATATGCAAAGAATTTATGGCCAAATTTGAGCATAATTAGTTATAGAAAACCCCCCTGATAATAATAGAACAAAACCTGCCAAAGCCGTAATTTCTCCTATGCATTGACATTTGTGCTGCCAAAATGAGAAATGAGCCAAGGTGAGAGATAGGACGGGCATGGTTACAGTCATTTTGGAACTCTGTCGAGATAAATGTTGGAAGTATAGTAGTTGGAACAGTATTTTCATGCTGATTGAATAATAGAAGTAACAGACTAACAGAACAAATACAATAGCTAAGATTTTGATTGAATAAAGAAAATTCAAGTAAAATAATAAACTGCCTGTAATATTTAGACAACATGAGAAAGACAATTGTTTAACTTGAGCAGGAGACACAGGATGCTTAGGTTACCGAAGAATTTCTAACAGCTCAGCTCAGCTCAGCAAATCATCAACTCTTTAAGATTTTTATGGTTACATTGCGTTGCATTGCATTTTGAGTATTATTTTTAAAAGTGTGCCTTTGACCTCAAGCTTTCCCTTGAAGATGCATGGCATTTCTGGAAGGATTGTCAAGAGAAACCATTCGATATTGAGATAGCTGAGTACAACGTATCGTATGTCTGTAATAGCAGACATTTTGAAGGCATTTCTTTCTGCAGATTTATCTGGTAAAGTATTCAAACGATGTTGCTGCTATTTCCCGAAAACTTTGAATTTCCAATTATCTTGATAATCCGAAAAAAAATTCCATAATTCTTGAAATCCGAAAAAAGCTCGATAAACCCTGAAATTTCAAGGAGAGGTAACTAAAATGTAAGACAGGAACACCATCTTCGACAGCTTAGACAGTCGTACAGACTGAGCAATAACCACTTGGCATGAGACAACGGACAGGATACATAACACCCAGTGGACCAGTGGAGAATTTTTCGATCACGAAAAGTTTCCTCTTTACCGGGGGAATCGAATCCATACTCCCTAGCACATGCGTCTAGACGATTGACGTCGAATAGAAAAAAGTTAGCCCCCCCTAGAATTTTTCCTTAGTTATGCAAATGCCGGCTACGCCGGTAGTAGTTATGGACGGCACATGGCTTGTGGAGGCGACGAACCGCAAACGCGATGGGCTTTCGGCCTTCGAGATGGCGACGGAACAACTGGACGCCATCATCGACTTTGCGTCATCGAAGCATAATATCAGTAAGGACCTCAAGAGGAGCTTGCTGAAACTTCGAAAGTCGGTGTTGGATGCCAAGCTGGAATAGGCGGTCGGGACGGCCAAGTGCGAACCCGTGAAATCTGTGGAGTCGAGGTCTACCCAGACTGAGGCCCAAGAATTCGCGGATTTGGGCAAGGTCGAATCGACCGACACGATGGTGCCAAAGTCTACCCAGACTGAGGCTCAAGTATTCGCGGGCACGTCGGGGTGACTGCTCCAACGGAGCAGACACAAAAACGGGGGATACAGTCTCCAGGGGATGAGCTCCCTGGGGGCCGCTCCAAAACGCGGAGGGTTACTACCCCGAACAAGGGTAGAGGGGCTGGGAAGCTGAACCTCGGCCAGGTACCTCCAAAACCGGGGGAGGAAGGACCTGGAAAGGTCCGTCCACCCAGGAAAGACGGTGGTAAGGGGTTACGGAAGGCTGAGAGCTCTCAGCTGCCCCACACCGGGGGAGACTCCCCGCGCTCGCCAAGTTTTGCACCTGGTCTGCCCATCTCGCTCGCTGCGCTCCACGCCGTCTCGTACCTGCCGGATCGGAAGCGAACACCAACTTTTCAGGTTTGCTGTCCGGCATTCTTGCAACATGCCCTGCCCATCGTACCCTTCCGGCTTTAGCTACCTTCTGGATACTGGGTACGCCGTAGAGTTGGGCGAGCTCATGGTTCATTCTTCGCCGCCACACACCGTCTTCTTGCACACCGACAAAGATGGTCCTAAGCACCCGTCTCTCGAATACTCCGAGTGCTTGCAAGTCCTCCTCGAGCATTGTCCATGTCCCATGTCCGTATAGGAAAACCGGTCTTATTAGTGTCTTGTACATGGCACATTTGGTGCGGTGGCGAATCTTTTTCGACCGCAGTTTCTTCTGGAGCCCGTAGTAGGCCCGACTTCCACAAATGATGCGCCTTCGTATTTCACGACTAACATTGTTATCAGCCGTTAGCAAGGGTCCGAGATAGACGAATTCCTCGATCACCTCGAAGGTATCCCCGTCTATCGTAACACTGCTTCCCAGGCGGGCCTTGTCGCGCTCGGTTCTGCTCACAAGCATGTACTTTGTCTTTGGCGCATTCACCACCAGTCCAAATTTTATTGCTTCACGTTGGGCGATAGGCGGCAGTTAACGATGGTGGAGCGACGGTCGGCCAGCCTCATTGGAGTGAAAATTTTGCCCGGTTGCGGTCCAAGCGACAACGGCTGCCGCGTTGATGTTGATCGCGTCGTCAATGGTGGAGCTGCGGTAATTGTTGATAGTAAATGCAGTCATTTAAAGTAAATCGATTCTTTTGATTACCATGATACCTTGGAAAAATGTTGATAAGCTGAGAGGATTTTTCCGAAGTGCAACAACTAGTGACCAGCACACTCTTGGAGTTCAGTAAATTCTTCTAGCAAGATTCTGAATTTGGTTATGTTCTGTTAGTGATTTCCAATGCGTACCATTGAGATAAATAACAATATAAAATTGGTCAATTGGAGACAAACTTCGATTAGTTACGCAGAACTTCGGTTAGTTCAAAAATTTAATTGCATGGATGATATCAGTAGTAGTCAACGAAAATTTTCATTTTTGCTGTTGGGGATTGGAATTGTGCATTATCCAAGGTTAATCGGTTCTTTTTATAACCAAAATTTTATACAAGAGAATATTTATCCGAAACTATTTTTATTCAAAGTGCAAATAGGGATGGCCACAGTTCAATCAAAACGATGCCGTCAGTAGCGAAATCGCGAGGTGCGCCTTCAGCGATTTGACGGTAATTATCCTTGATTACTGACATATCAATGGTTAAAAACAGTAAAGATTGCAATTTAACCTGACAAATTGTTATTTGCAATAGAAATAGGGTAAAGTGCCCAATAGTGGACCCCCAACCAATAGTGGACCCTCCAGACATTTTTTCATTATTACAGCAAAATGGAAACATTTTCCTATGAAATTCCATCGGGAGAACCTACCTTACAGTCCTATGATTTGATTACATGCATTGAAAATGCTATGGAAAGTAAAATTGGTTGATTTTTTACAATTCTATAGAAAATAATCACAAGAGTGTCTATTGTAGGAATATTTTGGGGGGACCATAAAAGGGAAGTAGAACGTCCCGAAACGAAACATGAAAATCAAATGAAGTGTCGGCTATAGGGAAGCAATTTCCTATTATGGGCCCCCAGGGGGTCTACTATGGGGCATATTTAGTCCGACTTTACAATGTTAATTTCAATGAATAACGTCGTGTATTTGAGTGTTTTATGCATGTATCGTGAAGAGGAGATGCAGAGCTTGATATTAGATAACACGCAAAATAATTATTTTAAAAATTTCCACTCCTTATGCCAGGAAGAGCAAAATT
>NW_026943716.1:0-79085 GCF_024139115.2 Armigeres subalbatus
CTTGACGTAATCAATACTGATCTGTAAAAACACACATTTAGACAATTAATTTTACATTTTACATCAAGCACAAGTTGAATGAGAAAGAGAATATGAATGATGTTACTATTATACCTTTGATATGCTTTAATCATTTGCGGGCAGCAGGGACTATGTCCAAGGGCTTGACGATCCCTCCCCAGGCCATCTGCGAGTTGTGGGGCTTGCCTAGGATGTGGTGGGGTTTGACAGTGGGCCCTGTTAAACCTCTATAAAAAGCTGCATGTATCCGCAAGTAGGCCCCACCAAAGCGACCGTGTGCCGCTCAAAGCGCACAAGCCCAAGTCCTGGTGTTAGGTGGGACGCTAAACAGCCCTGACACGACGGCCCTCCGACGAGACAGGAGGTTTGCGCAGGCCCAATAAGCCGCCTAGAAAACCAATCATTACGAACAATATAAGAGATAATGCTACTCGATATAATCGGCAAAGACCTAGGCGACGAATACAGGATCACGATTGGAAGCTTGGAACATGGAATTGCAAGTCGCTAGGTTTCGCAGGTTGCGACAGGATGATCTACGATGAATTGCATCCCCGCAACTTCGACGTCGTGGCGCTGCAGGAGATTTGCTGGACAGGACAGAAAGTGTGGAAAAGCGGGCATCGAGCGGCTACCTTCTACCAAAGCTGTGGCACCACCAACGAGCTGGGAACCGGCTTCATAGTGCTGGGTAAGACGCGCCAACGCGTGATTGGGTGGCAGCCAATCAACGCAAGGATGTGCAAGCTGAGGATTAAAGGCCGTTTCTTCAACTATAGCATCATCAACGTGCACTGCCCACACGAAGGGAGACCCGACGACGAGAAAGAAGCGTTCTACGCACAGCTGGAGCAGACATACGATGGATGCCCACTGCGGGACGTTAAAATCGTCATCGGTGACATGAACGCACAGGTAGGAAGGGAGGAAATGTATAGACCGGTCATCGGACCGGATAGTCTGCACACCGTATCGAATGACAACGGCCAACGATGCATAAACTTCGCAGCCGCCCGCGGAATGGTAGTCCGAAGCACCTTCTTTCCCCGCAAAAATATCCACAAGGCCACATGGAGATCACCTAACCAAGAAACGGAAAACCAAATCGACCACGTTCTAATCGACGGTAAATTCTTCTCCGACATCACGAACGTCCGCACTTACCGCAGTGCGAATATTGAATCCGACCACTACCTCGTTGCAGTATGCCTGCGCTCAAAACTCTCGACGGTGTACAACACGCGTCGAAGTCGGACGCCGCGGCTTAACATTGGGCGGCTACAAGACGGCAGACTAGCCCAAGAATACGCGCAGCAGCTGGAAGTGGCACTTCCAACGGAAGAGCAGCTAGGGCGCAGCGTCTCTTGAAGATGGCTGGAGAGATATTCGATCCGCCATTGGTAGCACCGCAACCGCTGCACTTGGCACGGTGCCCCCGGATCAGAGAAACGACTGGTATGACGGCGAATGTGAGCAGTTAGTGGAAGAGAAGAATGCAGCATGGGAGAGATTGCTGCAACACCGCACGAGGGCGAACGAGGCACGATATAAACAGGCGCGGAACAGACAAAACTCGATTTTCCGGAGCGCCAGCAGCGCCAGCAGGAAGATCGAGACCGTGAAGAAACGGAGCAACTGTACCGCGCTAATAACACACGAAAGTTCTATGAGAAGTTAAACCGTTCACGTAAGGGCCACGTGCCACAGCCTGATATGTGTAAGGACATAAACGGGAACCTTCTTACGAACGAGCGTGAGGTGATCCAAAGGTGGCGGCAGCACTACGAAGAACACCTGAATGGCGATGTGGCAGACGAAGATGGCGGTATGGTGATGGACCTGGGAGAACGCGCGCAGGACAGAATTCTACCGGCTCCGGATCTCCAGGAAATCCAGGAGGAGATTGGCCGGCTGAAGAACAACAAAGCCCCTGGGGTTGACCAACTACCAGGAGAGCTATTAAAACACGGTGGTGAGACACTGGCTAGAGCGCTGCACTGGGTCATTACCAAGATTTGGGAGGAGGAAGTTTTGCCGCAGGAGTGGATGGAAGGTGTCGTGTGTCCCATCTACAAAAAGGGCGATAAGCTGGATTGTAGCAACTACCGCGCAATCACATTGCTGAACGCCGCCTACAAGGTACTCTCCCAAATTTTATGCCGTCGACTAGCATCAATTTGCAAGGGAGTTCGTGGGGAGTACCAGGCGGGTTTTATGGGCGAACGCTCCACCACGGACCAGGTGTTCGCCATTCGCCAAGTACTGCAGAAATGCCGCGAATACAACGTGCCCACACATCATCTATTCATCGACTTCAAAGCCGCATATGATACAATCGATCGGGACCAGCTATGGCAGCTAATGCACGAACACGGTTTTCCGGATAAACTGACACGGTTGATCAAAGCAACGATGGATCGGGTGATGTGCGTAGTTTGAGTTTCAGGGGCATTCTCGAGTCCCTTCGAAACCCGCAGAGGGTTACGGCAAGGTGATGGTCTTTCGTGTTTGCTATTCAACATCGCTTTGGAAGGGGTAATACGGAGAGCAGGGATTAACACGAGTGGTACAATTTTCAATAAGTCCGTCCAGCTATTTGGTTTCGCCGACGACATAGATATTATGGCACGTAACTTTGAGAAGATGGAGGAAGCCTACATCAGACTGAAGAGGGAAGCTAAGCGGATCGGACTAGTCATCAACACGTCGAAGACGAAGTACATGATAGGAAGAGGTTCAAGAGAAGACAATGTGAGCCACCCACCGCGAGTTTGCATCGGTGGTGACGAAATCGAGGTGGTAGAAGAATTTGTGTACTTGGACTCCGCAAGACGCTCCGATCGAATAGAGTTCGCCGCCGTACCAAACTGACAATCTACAAAACGCTAATTAGACCGGTAGTCCTCTACGGACACGAGACCTGGACGATGCTCGTGGAGGACCAACGCGCACTTGGAGTTTTCGAAAGGAAAGTGCTGCGTACCATCTATGGTGGGGTGCAGATGGCGGACGGTACGTGGAGGAGGCGAATGAACCACGAATTGCATCAGCTGTTGGGAGAACCATCCATCGTTCACACCGCGAAAATCGGACGACTGCGATGGGCCGGGCACGTAGCCAGAATGTCGGACAGTAACCCGGTGAAAATGGTTCTCGACAACGATCCGACGGGCACAAGAAGGCGAGGTGCGCAGCGGGCAAGGTGGATCGATCAGGTGGAAGATGACTTGCGGACCCTCCGTAGACTGCGTGGTTGGCGACGTGTAGCCATGGACCGAGCCGAATGGAGAAGACTCTTATATACCGCACAGGCCACTTCGGCCTTAGTCTGAATAAATAATAATAATAATGCTTTAATCATAAATAAGTGCAATCTTGGCTTCAACAATAGAATGTAAAGTAATAATACTAAGACTTCGTTCAGATTCCCGACCCAAATAAAATTTAAAAGCGACAGTGAAATAATTTTATTAACTTTGTCAGATTCTCTAGATGTGATACACTGTGCGGTAATGTCGAAAGGTACGGCAGCGCCAAACGATACACCGCAATGATATTCACCCATTGCAGAAAGCGCGGCGGTATTTTTCCTGAAGGGTTGCAACTATAGATAGTAGAATCTATAGATGAGCGAAAGCATGGCTGAGTCGATTTTTTTGCCCGTGCATACGCGCATATGACGTCACAGCCCTTAACGTTTCCATTGAAATCGTGACGTCATGCTCGTTTGGAGACACGTTTGACAGTTCGTTTGGAGACAGAGGATTTATCTTCGCTCATCTATATATTCCACTATCTATAGTTTCAACCTACTACTCAAGTGCATGTAAAAATAAAAGTAGCACATCTTTCTACATCTTTTGCTACTTTGGAATAACCATGATGACAGCGAACATAATATCTCAATAGTGACACTATCTCATTTTTAATTATCTAATCTATTATTACAATTAACGAGAATGATAATACGTTAATCAATAGCAACCCGCGATTTAAATTATTAGAAACAAACATTATACTGTTATATTGATTCGTGGCAAGTATATGAAACCCTTGCCAAATGTTACGCGTGATTTATTGGACTGACAGCTGTCTTGTTTACTGAACTGACAGTCAATTAGGAATTCGAATTCCAATTGGAACAGTGAGTCTTTGTCTTTACAAGTTAGTACGTAAACAACATAACATTAATGTGTACCGCGGCAGTGAAATTCGTGATACTATAGTTATCCTCTCAACATTTTTCAAAATAGTGCTCGTTTACACTGAGGAAAATGGACGTACGATTTTCAATCAAACGCCTTATGGAAATTTGCCACAAGGAATCGGTATGAATTTCAATATGTTGCCTTATGAATGATGATTTTCATTTTAAAAAAAGTGTAGTGCGGCAGACTGGATTCGAACCATGGACGTCGGGGTCGGGAGGCCGGTATGTAGACCACACGCCCATCGACGCTTGAGTACCGTGGACCCCCGATAATTTGAACGGTACCTCATTCAAATTAACGGGGTTCATTTTTAATTTGAACTTCTGGTTACTCTATTTGCATCAGAAAAACTGGTTTCTGGCTGCTCTCTTGGCTGGTTTGTTTTGATTCTGCATTCCGTTTCACGATGTTCCATTTTTCTTTTCTCGATTCCACGTGTTAAACGACGTTTGAACCATTTTTAATTTGAACGATGTTCAAACGAACGGGGTTCAAATTAAAAAGTGTTCAGATTAAAAGCGGTCATATTACCGGGGGTTCACGGTATTCGAAGAGGTAACTGCGTATAAGAAGCACTGATGGTGGAGTAATCAGTCGAATATTCATAAGGCGCCAGTTATGAATTTCCATAGTCCAGTTCGCTGAGTGTAAAACGTAGGTGCTTAAGGTCACTCCTGATGGAATCCAAGCTTAAAAGTGCTCGCGTTTCGGGGGCACACCACTCGATTCAGAAGCGGCGCACAACTGTCATTTTTGGTGATTTAGGTTTGCTGCGTCGCAGCATGCGTGAGATAATAAAAATGACAGTTGTGCGTTGCTTCGTTATCGAGTGGTGTGCCCCCGAAAACGCGAGCACTTTTAAACTTGGATTCCGTCTGGAGTGACCTTAACAGCTCGTACGCTGTAAACACCGGGAAATCCTTCAAATAGTCGCTGAACTTGTTCTCCAGACGTGAGCGCTGGCGATCGGCAAAAGTAGCGGTCCATACCTCAATCACACGGGCTTTATTCGTTTGATTCGGTACGATGAATTTCAATTCTTGGATCTGAAAGTGGGCGATATATGAGTTTACAATTCAAAATTGTCCTGTACTTGTTTTTAGATGTACCAGTGATTGAATATCCACAGGGCAAGACTGTTCCAAAAGCGAAATATTCTGCATCGATGAATTTGATTCGATCCTCCGACGTTTGATAACTCGTTCTCCGGATTTTCTAGCCAAGTATTCCATACGGTAGTGGATTCTACCGGCATGACGATTCACACCCCGTGCATGGGCATGAAACCACAGTGCCTTGAAAACAAAATTAAGAAAGTGTTCGTTATTTGGATTAAGTTACATTGTTGCTTTATACCTGAGGTGTATCAGGACTCGTCGTTGCCAGGATAAGGTATGACTGTACCAGTGACAAAGCGATTTGATTTTTATGATAGTTTGTCGGTCGACTATAAGAAAAAAAGATTGTGATGTATTTGAAAAGTTGTGAATTTAAAGTATATATATAATGAAAAAAATATTTCAACAATCGTTTACTCACCATCCGTGCAAAGATTTCAAGCATTCGCATAATAAATTATTTATGCGCTTCAAGTCCGTTTCTTTAATTCGTGCTCCCTCTCGCAGTAGTTCCTGTATTGCTGCTCCTTCGATGGTTCTTTCAAAAATTCGATCAATGTGAATAGTCTGTTGAATTTACACGTTTGGGCAATCACGTCATCACTTTAACAAAGTCAAATAAGAACTCACCTCCTCAAGATTAATGCCGTGATAAGGGTTGTTTGGATCAATCAACGCTTCAGTCTGTATGACTTCCTCGGTCAAAATGTCGTCTTCTTCAATGAATTCCTCATACATGGTATCCACAGCTTCAACGTTGTTATGTTGTAGTTTTTCGATTAGTTTAATCATTTTCGTGCTCAAATTCATTCTATTAAAGTCTCGTTCGTTCAAAGCCATGAATGTTGGTAAGTCGTCGATTTCTTCTTTTTCTGTAAATCATGATGAACGATGCTTAATAATTTTGTATATTATAACCAAAAGCAAATGATTGGAGTGTACCTAATAATCACGATTATAAAATCGTCTTGAAATGTATTTTTTTGGATCGTTTACTGTAGACCAAAATGAATATGTCGTATGTATAAAGCATTCTTCCAGTGGGACTAGTACATCACTAGTAGTTACTTCAACTTCGTAAGCTTGAAGAAATTCGTTAAACCACGTTGTAGAGCATGTACGCATCAGTAGCTTCTTCCAGAAATGTGCTGCTGAGACATTCTTGACGATTCACGAGTTTTGCAGAAATGTATTTCAACTTATCACAAAAAGGATTTTCAAGGATATTAATTATCATCCTGAAGCACTGCCTTTTTGCTAGACTCGAGCAAATGTTCTTAAAGTTCTTACAAGTAGCAGCTTGGTTTTTACCAATCTTATTGGTTTGCTCAAATTGAAGGCAGTTGTACTGCTTCATTGATCCACTCTTCTTTATGCACATAGCATAGTGCCTTAGATGGTGAAGTTTATTGATTTTCCGGTCGAATTTTGAAAAATTTGTTCAAACAATTCAATATGCTCTTCAAGCTGATATAACAAATTTTCGGACACAACCGGAGACATAATTATTCTGGTAATATTGATGAGGTGACCAATGAGTTTCATATATTCGCAATCTTCAGGAACTAGATGTCGAATCAAAAACGGCAGCACTCGTAATAGGAGAAAGTTTTGGGAAGAAGTCTGCCGTATTCTGTGCTTCGTAGGACGTGAGAGCATCTCTTCGGTGAAATTAGGGGATGGCTTGTTACATTGATCATTGAATCCGTAAGTGAAGGTGTTGATTCGTTTGTTCAGGGTTTTAGCAGTTATTCTTGTATCTTTTTGCTTATAATAATGCGATAGAACTAACTGAATCGTGAGGGGTATAACACCTTCGGCCAAATCATGCATCCCATCCAACGCAAAATTGTCTGTGATATGATAATACTGTAAGTCATTCAAAACCGTTCCTGAACATTTTAGCCCACATTCTTTCGGAGTTATTGATCCTTGCTGAACCAATGAAAGATTGGTTGTGTACCATTCCTTATCTTTAGTCCTATGACTTTCAGTCGGATCCGCATGGAACCTTTCCCTGGAGATTTGGCAAATTCTGCAGAAATAATTGGCGCTTGGGCTGAGCAAACCAAACATGTCATGTACAGCCAATGTGTCACCACAGAAGATGGTTACCACTGCTCTTAGTAGGAACTTCTCCGACCCATAGTACACATCAATTCCTTTCTCCAGTGCCTTGAGCTCAGTAATTAGAGGCTCCAAGATTCTAGCATATCCGTTTTTCTTGACATCAACCGCTGTGCAATACAGCACAGGAAATACAGTCCTTGTGGAGCTATTCCACTTATCTGGAAAGTTTTGAATTTTGAAGCTGAAATTTGAGACTTTATTTATTCCTGCTCTAGAGCTAAGAGCATTACCAAGCTCAACATCATCCTGATAAATACTGAGTCGAATACAATTAGGAAAATTTCGGAAATAATATTTCGTCCTAAAAGTCTCACCGGATTTGAAGGAGCTGTACTCAATGACGCATGGAGTATTTTCAGAATTTTCCTCCTTCAGCAGATTTCGATTATCGGAATCAGCTTTAAATCGGAAAATCAGCTTTAAAGTGTCTATCACACTGATATAGGACGCTGTTTCGTTTACTAATACCTTTTTTGGTGCCGAATTAATATGGCGAATATCTTCTCGGCGATTCAATAAGATATCCTTAGGTGTTGGAGTTGATACAGATATTTTTCCAAGAAAATTCGATTGCTTACGAAAAGTGTTAACTTGATCGAAGAGCTGGTTGAAATGAAATAAATTTCGAAACGAAGCCATTTGTTCGGGAGATAATAGCATGCCCTGAGATTTGAGAAACTTCAGCGAGACCGCTTCTAGGTATTCCGCGACGTTGCTTACAACAGATTCACACATTTTTGTGAATTCTGTTATTTTCGATTGTGGTAGACCCACGTCGTAAGTTATACGGCAGATGCTTATGTTGATGATTTTCTTTATTTCATCCAATGTGATGATTGGTTCGGAATCATTAGTTTCCTCGGTGATGTCTTCAGGGAGCTCATCGGGAAGCAAAACTGAACAACAAAGAACAACATCACTTCGTGTCTGTGTATAAGTGGCAGCTGGGTGTTTTTCTAAAATATGCCTTTGAGCGTATACAAGCTACCATAGCGGGAATTGCAATGTTTAAATATTGCAATCAAAATATGTCTGAGAAGGATTAAGCTCGTTTTTGCAGACATGTTTATTTATATGGCTCTGTAAGCCGGAAACATAATTCGGGACTTGAGCTCCGCACAGAAAACACCTAATTGTGGCCTAAAAATAAGCAATTTGAAATATATTGTTTTATTACTTACGGAAAAGAAGTACCAGCCGTTCATCCTGCTGGCGAATAGCATTAATAACCGCGTCCATTGCTAATTATCACTCAAAAAATCAATTTCAAATCCGCAAACGAAGTCGACACCGTTCAAAAATCAAATATGGCTGCCGCGGAAAGAGTGTTGCGCTGTATCACCGAAGTTCAGTAAAAAAACCCATATTAATCCACCTAGCGTTGGTGGTGCCTTTCTCGCATTTAGTTAAGACACCAACCTTATATGGGGTTTATATGGTCCGATGTACCATATTCTTCATAACTTTTAAACGCAATGACCGATCGTTATAAAATTCAATAGTGATCAACAATGCTTTGTCCCCTGTCGAATGAAACTTGTTGCGAGAAAATCGGTTAAGGATTACTATACGAAAAGTTGTCTAATGTTTTTTATAGCTTTTGCGCACACACATACACACACACATACACACATACATACACACGGACAGACAGACATATGCTCAGCTCTTCGAGCTGAGTCGATTGGTATATAATACTATGGGTCTCAGAAGCTTCTATAAAAAGTTCTTTTTCGGAGTGAAATGATAGCCTTTCGGTACAGCTTAGTTGTACCACGAGTTGCATCAGCTGTTGGGAGAACCATCCATCCTTCACACCGCGAAAATCGGACGACTGCGGTGGGCCGGGCACGTAGCCAGAATGTCGGACAGTAACCCGGTGAAAATGGTTCACGACAACGATTCGACGGGCACAAGTAGGCGGGGTGCGCAGCGGGCAAGGTGGATCGATCAGGTGGAAGACGACTTGCGGACCCTCCGTAGACTGCGTGGTTGGTGACGTGTAGTCATGGACCGAACCGAATGGAGAAGACTCTTATATACCGCACAGGCCACTTCGGCCTTAGTCTGAATAAATAATAAAAAAATAATAATAACAATCTATTTCGGTGAATTATATGACGACTTCGGTAAAGGAGGCCATGGAGTATACATTTATTTTCGTCTTTTACGGGTTTTCGGTAAATTTTTTCGCATTTACCGGTACATCGGTTATAAATTGTGTTTACAGAGCTCAATCGGTAAAATTTATTACCGAAATACGAAATGAAATCTGAGTGTGTGTACGGTCAAAAAATATATTCAACCGTATGAACTGTCCGGCAAAACGATATTTTTGGCCAGATGAGTTTCGGCTTAATTGTCTGTTCAGCCAAATTGCATTCGGCCATGTTGTCACAGTGTCTAATTATTTGGTCTAACAAAGTTAAATATTTTGGACTTTTTATTTTCGATTTTTTTTTATCAACAAAGTTAATGCACCATTTCTTCTGCTTTTTCTCCATCGTCGCAGCTTAGTCGTCATTATGCTCTTCCACAGTTTTCAACTGACACGATATCGACTTATGGTCTGATTGCTGACAAAGCGTTCTCCGGAGACGAGATCCTGTGAACCGTTTCATGCACACTACGAAAAAGTCCTGTATCATTATGTCATTTAAGACCGACATATGCAAGCGAACCAAAAGACGCATTATTGCGTTCAAATAAATTTTTACAAGGCTCTGAAAATGTGTATCCTAAATTTTACACGGCCAAAAAAACTAGTATATGTAACAAACATAGTAAGGCCCAGCATGTCAATCTAACACCAGATCTTATGAGTGGGAGTCCCGTTCGATACCACTCTACCATTCCTGCTGCTTGGCCAAAGGAAGATCGAAGCTTAACATGTTCTACAATTTCACGAATATGGGGAAGCATCAGTCCATCCACTACTTGTTCCTTGGAACTGCGCTGAAGGTGAAAAAGGAGAAACGAAAACAGTGCTCAGCTGGTGCGTAAAGAATCTTGTATTCATGAGTCACTTTGTTTGTTTCGGGGCGCTTTGGATTTCAGTCATTCTTACTGTAAATTTAAGCCATTTGGTAATGAGAAGCGTTTAATGGATAGCATTCGGTATTTGATGACAGAATGATACTGCAAATATATTGTTTTGGGTGTCTGAAGTAAATATGACACAATATTATGATTGGAAATGCATCTCGGTTGATTACGTCAGCTTAAAGGATTGCGTCCAGGGTTTCGACTTTTCGTTTCAATGAGACCAAAGCAAGCGTTTTTCGGGCCAAGGGAAAATCTTGTTTCGTTGTTTATGTAGAGGATCATCATTCACCCATCAATCTTTTCTCTAGAATTAGCATTGGAAGATGATCGAAAATCTTGCCTATTAGATGAAAGTCCTTTTTTCGTTTCATTAATTTCACCTCTCACTCACTTTTCGCGAGAATTATCGCAGAACAATTACAAAATTGTATGGCCGCGCCGGGATTCGAACCCAGAATAGTAACAATAATAGCTGTGGGGATGCGCTTACTTTAGCCACACCACCACTCTATTTGTATGAAAGCGTTAAGTTATTTGTTCCACATAAGCTACTACCATTTGCATTGATGATGCCACGAAAAGACCCGAATATGAAAGAAAAAGAGCAAACCAACGTTCAGCGGCAATCAAAGTGAGCGAAAAGTTGTTATCACTCTCCAGGCTGTTTTTCTTTTCCGAAAAGCGATTTCTCCCCGAAAACTGTCGTGAGGGAAAATCATGTGCTCCTGAGATTGAGTGAGCATTATGAACCCTGATTGCGTCCCTTATAAAATTGAGAATTTTTTGGTGTGTGGGTGAAGGGCGACTGGTAACAACATTGTTGTTAAAGCAAGAGCATGTGTAAATTTAGTGTTGATCATCAATGGGTTCTGAATTCTTGGGTTATACAAATCTTTTATTATATTCCTTTATTCGCCAAATTAACGTCCGCAGTGGTTAAGCTCCTAGCTACGCCAATGCCACTAGAATGCAACCCGAACTCTGCGATCGAACACTTTACGAGTGAGAGATCAAGCCCCGGTAGTACTCTAAAAGTGCACAATTACTCTCTTACGGTCCGGCATTTTTAGTGCTATTATTCCGGATACCGCTAAAATTGCCATCTATCTGTAATCCCCCGCTTAGAATACAACCCCACGCTCCCTTCCCGATTAACCTCCTTAGCCCTGTAGTTAGCATCATGATTGCGCTTAGAAGAGTGGGTCGCGGCATGTGGCGCCGGTCGGGTGCAGGTGGCGCAGGTGCCGGACGGGGGTGATTCAAATCAAATCAGGTTTCGACGGTGCCTCCAACCGCCGCGCCGGTTGGTAAATTGTGTGAGCAAAATGGAAATTGTAGAAATAGTGAACCGCAAAATAAAAACTACATCGCAGCAGCAGGTAATGGAATAGACAATCACGCCAAGGTTAATTTCCATATTGTGCAACGATGACGACGAGCGTCGGTGGCGACCCGACTGGACGTTTGGATCAATCCGATGCGATGGGGTGATTAGGGATCGGAAAGAGGGGGATTGTTCGGGAATCGTTTTGAACTAGTAGTCCTTGGAATGGTTTGACGTTCATGGTTATTAAAATAAGGGTGACACTCAAAGGGTGCCAGTGTGTACAAGTTATTACCAAGCCAATTAGTATGTATAGGTATGTATTAGTCACTCCTAAAATAATTGAAACGCAATCAGACAAATGTTTTTTGGATTTATTAGCTTCTATAAATATCGTTTGACAAGATCTATGCAAACATAGTTTGTGCAACTCGTTTCAAAACTCGATGTTTATATCACTCGTCGATAGTAGGTATTTATCCAACGTACAACTTGTGCCGAAAAAATCATCTTTCAACAACTAGTTGCACAAATTACTATTAAAGATCTAACTTATACCAAAAACATTGCGAAATGTGAATATGATTTCCGCATATTTTTGTTTGATCTGAGCTGCAGATCGATTAAGCATCAAACTAGATCCACTGCTCGACAAGCCTCATAACCGCACACCACCATCATCATCATTATCATTAGTCAAAAGCACAGCGACTTCCAAGCCCCACATTTGAATTGCAGAACCGTTCTTGAAGGAGCCAATGGCAATGGCATGGTGTACTCCCGATGGTCATTATGCAAACAAGGTACAAGTCCGGTGCGTAAGAGCATCGGTAATCCTTCTGCAACCGACCAGCCAGCCAGCAGCAGCAGCGGCAGCATCATCACCGAGTGAGCAGCGACGCGCGGAAATGGATCCGCGCATAAAAATGAACGCAAATAGTTGCAACGAAAACGCATAAAAAATGGGCCCTCCGCGAAAAGATGTTGGAATGTGGTGTAAAAAGGGGAATTTATAATTAATTAATCCGATGGTGTCTTTCAGAGATGGTGAGTGTTCTCATTTTTTGTGCGGTTAATGTTGATGGAAGGTGTTGGATGAAGAATGGAACTTGCAAGCGATGGTTAATGTGCAATGAATGAATGAGCCCGTACATCAAATGTGCAACAAAGTTGATTGTAGATTTTTCAAAAGGAATTAATCGAGGGAGAACTTAATAGATGTATTTAAATGCATCTAACAACAGGTGGGTTATTATTGGGTTGGTAGTGAATCAGAATTAGAATGCATAAATGTTTGATAGTTGGTGGATAGTTGGTGGAATGGCGATGTGGCAGACGAAGATGACGGTATGGTGATGGACCTGGGAGAACGTGCGAAGGACATAATTTTACCGGCTCCGGATCTCCAGGAAATCCAGGAGGAGATTGGCCGGCTGAAGTACAACAAAGCCCCTGGGGTTGACCAACTACCAGGAGAGCTGTTTAAACACGGTGGTGAGGCACTGGCTAGAGCGCTGCACTGGGTCATTACCAAGATTTGGGAGGAGGAAGTTTTGCCGCAGGAGCGGATGGAAGGTGTCGTGTGTCCCATCTACAAAAAGGGCGATAAGCTAGATTGTAGCAACCGCGCAATCACATTGCTGAATGCCGCCTACAAGGTACTCTCCCAAATTTTATGCCGTCGACTAACACCAACTGCAAGGGAGTTCGTGGGGCAGTACCATGCGGGTTTTATGGGCGAACGCTCCACCACGGACCAGGTGTTCGCCATTCGCCAAGTACTTCAGAAATGCCGCGAATACAACGTGCCCACACATCACCTATTCATCGACTGCAAAGCCGCATATGATGCAATCGATCGGGACCAGCTATGGCAGCTAATGCACGAACACGGTTTTCCGGATAAACTGACACGGTTGATCAAAGCGACGATGGATCGGGTGATGTGCGTAGTTCGAGTTTCAGGGGCATTTTCGAGTCCCTTCGAAACCCGTAGAGGGTTACGGCAAGGTGATGGTCTTTCGTGCCTGCTATTCAACATCGCTTTGGAAGGGGTAATACGAAGAGCAGGGATTAACACGAGTGGTACAATTTTCAATATGTCTGTCCAGCTATTTGGCTTCGCCGACGACATAGATATTATGGCACGTAACTTTGAGAAGATGGCGGAAGCCTACATCAGACTGAAGAGGGAAGCTAAGCGGATCGAACTAGTCATCAACACGTCTAAGACGAAGTACATGATAGGAAGAGGTTCAAGAGTGTAGTATCGTAACGCTCATTCGTAACCCCAGTACTAGAATGTTTGCCGGTTTTGGTGTCTTACGCTATGAGCTACGATTGGTACTGTAACAGACGAATAAAAGGGTAGATGTGTTTGAGAGACCGAACAGGAACAACGTGTTGTTAAGTATTGTCCCCGAATCCCCCGACACTACATTGGCGACGAGGAAAAAAAATGGAATATTCGTTGGGTAAGTATAAACAACAAACCAACAGATATATCGGGAAAAAATGTTGATGAAGTGGAACTGCGGAAAGCAATGGATCAGTCGCTTAAATGCGGAAAACTGAAAAGTCTGATACCCTTCTGTGAAAGAGCAGATAGATTTTCTGAAATAGATCAGGCGCTTTAATGCGGAATAAAAAGAGACTGATACTATTCTGCGTAAAAGCAGGGATGATGCGAAAAAAATGGAATGATGTTATAAAGAAAAAAAAAATGAAATTTAATGCTAATTTTCGTTTTCACGAGGTACCGGCACTGTTTTGTACCATTGCACCGGGTTTGTACTTGAAGTACTTGTTTCCTATTTTGGAGCTGCAGCTTTGCTGTAAATTTTCTGCCTCTAAGACGGTGTCACTATGCGAAATGCATTGCATGCTGACAACGAAAACGACATGCTATTTTTGGTCGAACGCATGTTGTGACAGACGTTACGAACCACTTTAGAAGAACGCAATTATCTGAAAAGGCCTTTTCACGAAACAATGAAAATCACTGATAGTTTCACCTTTGCGCAATTATTGTTCAACGATTGTAAATGATTTCAGTGTTAGACCTGCCACTTGAAAAGGCCTATGCAAATTTATGACCATTATTAGAAGAACACATTTTTTCCGGGCTGTCACTGGAAAGAAAATCAGTATACATTATTAGAGGAACGCAATTGTTTGACAGATGTTCTGAATCGTGGAGATTTTCAAAACAATAACTGAACGTAGTACAGCAAATCAATGGTAAACGCGAAATACGTACGAATTTTAGAAATTCTCGTCCTTGGGACGAGATTGTGGTAGCAGTGATTATTTAGAAGAGCACTAATTTTGTGTAAGTTGATGGGAATACATGCATAACAGCAGTGATTAGGGATCTATTTTGTAAAGCAATGAAGTGATTTATTTTGTTTCACTTGCGGCATTGATGAAGCACTATAATGTTGGATAATCTTGTTGTTGCAGATGTGATTCGCACGCTGGGTTTGCAAATGCAAACATTCGATTACGCATCATTCACTGACGACGTCGGAATCGAGTGGCGTAAATGGCTGAGGTCATTTGAAACAATGACCCGAGCGAGCAGAATAAGTGAGGACGAGTGGAAGCGAGATTTGTTGCTACATTATGCCGGCCCCAGCGTACAGCAGCTGTTCGAGACGCTGCCGGATTTGCCGGAATGTGATATGCGAGAACCACTTGTAAATATTGAGCAATATACGCCTAATATGCCAAGTTATGAAGAAGCCACATCGAAACTGAATGCGTTTTTCCTCCCGAAAGAGAACGCGACGTACGAAAGGCATCTGCTACGTCAAATGAAGCAGAAATCTGGAGAGTCTATCGATGCATTCACGGTCAGGCTGCGAATTCAAGCGGAAAGGTGCGGGTTTGGCGAGAAAGTTGAGGAGAACGTGAAGGACCAAATCATCCAAAACTGCCAATCGACAGCCTTGCGCAGAGATTTGCTGAAGCGGGGCGATGCTACTTTGGAAGAAGTGCTGCGGGTCGCAAAGATATTTGAAACAGTGGCACAACAGGAGAAATCTTTCGGTGGCGTGGAACAAAAACCTTCCACCAGTGACGTGAATAAAATCGAAGTAAAACCATTCAACAAAAGAATTCGTCTTGCCGAACCGATGCGTGTGGAGTGTCACCGGTGTGGATATTTTGGACACATGGCAAGAGACGAGAAGTGCCCAGCAAGAGGAAAATCCTGTAATAAATGTGGCGGACGCGATCACTTTGCAAAAAAGTGTCGAAAACGTAAGTACCCGGCGGAGTCGACTGCAAAGCGTGATTTCGGTGGACAAGAAAGTATCGTGAGCGATTCCCGTAAGCCCGGATACAAAGATTCGAGCACAGTTAAGCATATTGTCGATGCCGAAACGGAATACGTGTTCAATGTCACTACACCTGATAGTAATGGTGAATTGTACTGCGTAATCGGTGGCGTACCAACATCAGCAATGATTGATTCGGGAATCAATTTGGATAACATTGAAAGCAAGGAGAGTGGTGGTGTCCAAACAAACCAAAGAGGTGTCAAAGGTGTTTAAGGCCTACGGTGGCAACGAGCTACCAGTAATCGGTGCATTTACAGCAACCATACAACTTGGTGAGCAAAGCGGATCGGCTGAATTTTACGTTGTTCAAGGAAGCGGAAAGATTTTGATCAGCCGAGACACCGCTACAGCGATGGGAGTCCTGAAGATCAGTACATCGGTTAACAAAGTTGATGCAAAACCACCGGCGACTACTGAGAGCCGATTGTTGACTACTAATGAACCACGGTCGACGCGTTTGGGAACCATCAAGGATGTGATTGTTGATGTTCCAATCAATCCAGAGGTTATACCGGTCATTCAACCGTATCGTCGCATACCAGTGGCGCTAGAAAATCTGGTTGACCGGAAAATCGACGAACTTTTGACTCAAGGCGTCATCGAGAAGGTCAACGAACCGTCCAAATGGGTGTCTCCAATGGTCGTCGTGCCCAAGGACGACGACGTACGCATATGTGTAGATATGAGACGGGCCAATGAGGCTATTGCGAGAGAGAATCATCCATTGCCTACCATCGAAGATTTTTTGCCACACCTTGCCAAAGCGAAAGTGTTTTCCAGGCTAGATGTAAAGAACGCGTTTCACCAGGTGGGCTAATTTTTTATTCTAAACATAAATTAGAGTAGACACTGTAGTTTACTGAACTGTTTGAAAGGAGTTTTTTTTTAAATTTGCCTCTAAGTTTTGATTATTTTACGAGTTGTCATTGTTCAAGAAAGAATCTGTATCAATTTATAAGACTGCTATGACTGTATTTTCATATATAAAAAAAAAACAACTTGAATTGAAATCTAAGAACGTGAGTTTTACTTTCAGGTTGAAATATCGCATAAATCCCGAGAAATAACAACGTTTATTACGCGCCGAGGGTTATACAGGTACACCAGGTTAATGTTTGGGATCAACTGCGCCCCTGAGTTGTTCCAGAAGATTATGGAACAGATTCTGAGTGGGTGCGAGGGCTGTGTCAACTTTATTGATGACGTTATAGTATTCGGAGCAGACCAAGATGAACACGATGTGCGGTTGCAAATGGTTCTTCGTAGGATGAGTGAAATGAACGTCTTGCTTAATAACAGCAAATGTGTATATGGTGTAACTGAGCTTAAATTCTTGGGACACTATTTGTCAGATAACGGCGTTAAGCCAGATTCTGATAAATTGGAATCGATTAAAAACTTCCGTGAACCAAAATCTGCTGAGGAAACAAGAAGCTTTTTGGGTCTAGTGAATTATGTTGGAAAATTCATCCCAAACCTGGCCACTCTTACGGAGCCTCTTCGACAGTTGACTAAACATCAGAACAAATTCGCATGGAATCGTGAGCACCAAACAGCATTCGATGAGCTCAAGCGGTATATGATGGATCCTTGTACTCTGGGCTACTTTGATGGCGATGATAACACTCAGTTGATCGCGGATGCCAGCCCTGTTGGTTTAGGAGCTGTATTAATTCAAATTAATAATAATGGTCCAAGAATAATTTCGTATGCGAGTAGGAGTTTGACGGACGTCGAGAAACGGTATGCCCAGATCGAAAAGGAAGCGCTCGCGCTAGTCTGGGCCGTTGAACGGTTTCATTATTATTTATTCGGTCGCTCTTTCGATTTGATAACCGATCACAAACCTTTGGAGGTAATTTTTGGACCGAAATCGAAACCATGCGCCCGAATTGAAAGGTGGGTGGTTCGACTGCTGACTTATAAGGGAAAAGTTATATACCGACCCGGAAAATCGAACATAGCAGACCCTCTGTCGCGCCTAGTAGTAACACCAGAGCAAGTTGGGAAGCCTTTGAGCGATTCCAAGCAACAGCATCAAAATTTAAGAAAATTTTTAATTCATGATTTTCTATTGAGTTGAAACTTTGCACAGTTTTTCAATTTCATCTAAATCGTCATTTTTCGATATCAAATCTTCATATTGAGTCACGACTAACTTTTCAAAAGGGTGTATGTGAAAATGGTTCAAAAATATTTAAAAAGCTGCACAGCAAAAACGGAATGTTCGATTGTTATGATTTTTTCAGCAAAGTTAGACAACTAAATGGTGATTCTTAAGAAAATGTGCACAGTAAAAAAAATTTTTTTTTGCCTTTAAAAATATCATTTTTGTCACAAAAACTCAAATATCTCAAAACCCTATCTTTTTTCGAACGTAATTTTTCTAGGGAAAACGGTCCATTATATTAGCTATCTACCATAAAAATTTGGTGATGGTAAACTAATAAACAAAAAAGTTATGACATTTCAAACATTTCACAATTTTCACATATAGTAAACAAAAAAAATTTCCGTGTATTTTTTTTTCAAGAATCGCAGTTTGATGCTGATTTTATTGTTAAGGGCCTTGCGTGAGTTAAACAAGTTGTTTGTATGATATTCCATATTTATGTATTCATCGATATTATGTATATTATATGTATAAATATTATATGTATAAATAAATAAAAATGAATTAATATTATCCTAAGTATTAAATTAAATGTGGCAGTTACACAATGTTGTTATAGAAACTCTAAGAGTTTTGGGTTTGAATTTTGGTATGGGTTATGATATCATGAAAACAGTTTATTAATACTTATTTTTTATTTATTTTTATTCAAATTTTTTAAAATATCGAACACTTTTGAATTAGGCTGGGTGTACCAGTTGTGGCTATAGCACCAGTTCTCGCACTAGTGCTTTATATGCCAAATGGCCAATCGAATTACCGCAAACCAAGTTCAAATCGATAAAGCATATTCATATGATACGATAACACCTTTGATTTCCTCCCAAACAAGCAAAGCATAATTGTAAAAATTGATTTTGCTTAATTTTTGACGTCCTTTGCACCAGTTGTGGCACTAGTGGTCCCTATTTGGCCAGTCCCATAAGAAAACAATGGGATTTGCCAAATAAGGAACCAAAATTAAGAATAGTGCCACAACTGGTGCATGCGTTCCTATTATGGATTAATCAATTTTGAGGATAATAACAAATTTTATTGTGGTTTTCACAGCTGTACTAAGGAGCAGGAAGTAAAATCTTTCGCTTGATATATGAAGTCCACCCACATGCCTTTTACTTATTTTTTTAAAAATAGTTGTTCTTATGTATGGCGACAATTGGTACACCCACCCTATTATCAGCACAGTTTGAGTATAGTTTTGCTTTAATTTTATTTTCCGACAATGGAATGAAACAGTGAAATTTTTGGGTTCTTTGGATCGTTTTCGCGTTATTAAATTGCTCGCTGAGCTCTGAAGCCTTTATTTCGTACTCTTCAGTAGTAGTAAAACAAAATGATAATTTGGTTAAATCTTTTTCTTTTCTACGATTTGCCCAATCAAAAAGTTCTTTCGCAGTTTTAATTGGATGCTCACGTTCTTTGGCTAAACTTGCTCTTGTGGCCATGCGCTTTATTGTTCCTCCAATAGCATCACAAGGACCTTTGCCATGTGATGTAACAAAAAAATACCATTCTGCATCAATTCCGTACATTGATTTAAATTGACATAGGCTCGAAAAATTCTTACGATTTTTGTACTGCGACGCTGCTCCATCAGACATGAAATATATCTTTTTGACTTCTTTATGCTTATCAACGCGTAAAAAGTTAATCATTTTTTCAATGAACAAGTTTACGGATACTGTCTTAAATCTTCGGAAATTATAATAAAACTTAAGTGTTCAATTTGCGTACTTCCATTAAAATAAATAACGAATGGATGAATTGTAGCTTGTTGTACGTTCCAGTGATGGGACTGCACTTCATCTTGCAAAACAAAGCTGTAATTTTCAGAAAAATCACAAATGACTAAAAATTCACCATTTTGTAATGTATTTTTCGTATTTTTTAAAAAGCTGGATTGTTCTGTTTTAATGAAATCGTGAGGGATTAAACTTTCTAATTTCAAGCAAAATTTGACACAAACTCATCTACAGGTTTTACAATAGTTTCTATGTCACACCTATCCGTGGTCACCCATTGCTCAAATGATAACTGATCAATATATTTTTCTTCAAACTCAGCGAATAAAGTATTTTCCAATGATGAAGAATCTGGACAATCCGAACAAGATCGTAGATAGCAATTTGATGTTGTATTTTCACACAAAAGACTACCAGTTAACATTTTAATATCCTTTGTTAAATTGATTCTTTTCAAACTATGTAAAATAAGATTAATATTCTCAAGGGTTGTGCACACACACATTATGTGTTCCTGAATTGGAAAGAAGCTTACATTGCCTTGGCCGAAGGCTTGCAAATGAGGAAAACCTATTTTAATATTATCGTGAATTTCCTTGAAGCGTGTGTACGCTTCTTTCAAAATCGTCATCATTAATCGTTTTTGGATTGCTTGACGCTTTCCATCTTTTTACTGATACATAATCTTTTGACCAGGCATAGCTCGACTTACTTCATCATCTTCAAAATATTGAACTACTATTTCTTTTGTCTCATCTGTTAATGCAGTACTAGACCTAGTATTTTTGGTTGAAAGACAGTTATTCTTCAATTGTTTTGCCTCTTTTACTGTATTTCTATTGGTTTTGAACTCATCAATGGCATCCTGAATAGACCACGAACTTGGCAGCATCGACAAAATCAATAATTTTTCTTTCCTTGTCGTGGCTGCATTCGAGAACCTTTCCTTCATATTTATAATTACCTCATCGTAGTCTGTATTTTCCACATCATCAGGTCCTAATTTGAAGAGGTTTCTTCGTACAGCTTCGTTTATTTCACGGTATTTTTCTCCGGGTAATAAACGTAGTCCATCTTACTCCATTTAATCGAGGTCACTTTTATCCCAGCTATGTCCTCGTTATAGCGTTCGATGTTGACCTATTGGATACACTCATCTTCCGATTGATTTGTTGAAACAGATTTCGCTGATGGTACGGTGGCAAGGCTCTCAGCACTTAATACTTCTGGTAATTCCTCAGTTGTTGTCGATACATCTGGCAATTCCTCAGTTGCTGTCGTTTTCGAACTTCCTGCGCTCTGCTCAACCGATGATATACAGATTGCTCTTTTGTCAACGTTTAGACGGCAGGACGTGCAAATGCGTAAATTTGTATTCAATGTGGACATTGGAGCATAACCAGTCGCTTTCAGTTTATCTATGGTGCTTTCGGTGAGATTTCGTAACTCTTTTGAACACTTTTTTCCATCAAACGGCCTACAACAGTTGAGAAAGCGGCTACTCATGTTGTTCGTAATATTTCAATAAACAAAATCACTTTTAAGTTTTTACTGACTAGTTTGGTGTCATTTGTTTGACTGAAGAAAAAATTACTATAAGATCTTTAACAACCTTAGTAGTAGTAATTTTTTTGCTTTTTCGTGAGCATTGTCATGGTATGTACCTATCATGCATTTGTTGTTGCTGAAGATACCCGTTTCCTCCCGATCATAAAGTCTATTCTCTAAGAGGTATATTTTTTGCAGGTAAACTATAGACGTACACGTGTATATAAATCTTTGATTTTGCAGCTTTTGTCTTAAAAAAACATTTCTGATATGTTTCTATCAACGTTATTATCAACAGGTTTCAACACTATTAAAAGAATTTTTCGCCAGTCACGTGCAATGAAAATTATGACACTATCAATACTTTTGATCACAACACTGGATCGTGTCTAAGTTTCTTATAGATGCTATGAATAATTAAATCAAAATATCATGAAAACAACTTGTTTAAATCACGTCCCTTAACAATAAAATCTGCATCAAACTGCAATTCTCGAAATAACTTACACAGAAAAAATTTTTTTTACTAAATGTAAAAATTGTGAAATGTTTGAAATGTCATAACTTTTTGTTTATTAGTTTACCATCACCAAATTTTTATGGTAGATAGCTAATATAATGGACCGTTTTCCCTAAAAAATTACGTTCGAAAAAAGATAGGGTTTTGAGATATTTGAGTTTTGTGACAAAATGATATTTTTAAAGGTAAAAAAATTTTTTTACTGTGCACATTTTCTTAAGAATCACCATTTAGTTGTCTAACTTTGCTGAAAAAATCATAACAATCGAACATTCCGTTTTTGCTGTGCAGCTTTTTAAATATTTTTGAACCATTTTCACATACACCCTTTTGAAAAGTTAGTCGTGACTCAATATGAAGATTTGATATCGAAAAATGACGATTTAGATGAAATTGAAAAACTGTGCAGAGTTTCAAATATTTTCGAAATGGTCGCTCAGGATCGACTGACATGCCCCCGTGGAATGCCTCTTCGAAGATTTTACGGAATATTACGTGAATTGGGTTGCAAACAATGCTGCTCCAGTTGCACTGAAATTGAAGGAAATTGAACATGAATCAGAAATCGATAAATCAATTCAGGCAGTCGGAACTGGCTTACAGCAACAAGAATGGTCTGAAGACGCTGCTCCGTTTAAACTTATTGCTTCTGAGCTGTGTTTCGCTGGGAAAATTTTACTCCGCGGAACTAGAATTGTTCTCCCCGAAAAGCTGAGAGCACGCACACTTGAATTGGCTCATGAGGGTCATCCGGGTATGACGATAATGAAGCAGCGATTACGTGCTAAGGTATGGTGGCCGAAACTGGACACTCAAGTCGAGAAATATGTCAAGGGCTGCCGTGGATGTACATTAGTAGCAGCGCCAGCAGCACCAGAACCTATGAAGCGGAAAGAGTTACCATCGCAACCATGGCAACATGTTGCTATCGATTTTCTCGGGCCGCTCCCATCTGGACATTACCTGTTCGTTGTGGTCGACTACTTCAGTCGATACATCGAAGTCGAAATAATGAAGAAAATAGACTCGACTGAAACAATCAATCGGTTGTCAACGATTTTCGCTCGATTTGGACTGCCGGTTACTATTACCGCGGATAATGGTCCGCAGTTCGCCAGCCAGGAGTTTCAAGACTATTGCGAAACCAGTAATATCAAGTTGATCAACACTACTCCTATTGGCCGCAACAAAACGGTGAGGTGGAGCGGCAAAATAGGTCGATATTGAAGAGACTCTCTATCAGTCAGGCCACGAACACAGATTGGATAAGCGAACTTAATAAATATTTGCTCATGTACAGATCCTCCCACACTCTACGACTGGAAAAACTCCATCTGAGATGCTGTTTGGATACAATATTCGCGATAAGATTCCCTCTATCAACCAGCCCAAAGAAATCGACGAAGAAACGGCCGATAGAGACAAAGAAAAAAAGGAGAAAGGAAAACTATATGCTGATGAACGACGCAATGTCAGACCGAATTCTATCACAGAAGGCGACAAGGTACTTGTCAAACGGATGACAAAACACAACAAATTAGCTACGACGTTCGAGCCAGCGGTCTATGATGTCATAAAAAGGAGAGGCGGAGATGTAGAAGTGGCGTCAGAAGAAAAGGGTGCAACATATCGTCGACATGTTTCTCATTTGCAACGGATTGGCGGTAGAGACGAGTCGTCAAGCACGTGTGCCAACCCTGGAACCATCGCATCGGATCCACAAGGGAGCGGTACCACAAAATGACGTGCGGGCGATTTATCGGAATCGGAATCCAGATCGAAACGAGCGACGCGACAACCAACATATTTGCGAGATTACATATAAGACATGATTTTCTACAAACAAATGAAAAAAAAAATAAAAAGAGAAGAGTGATGTAGTATCGTAACGCTCATTCGTAACCCCAGTACTAGAATGTTTGCCGGTTTTGGTGTCTTACGCTATGAGCTACGATTGGTACTGTAACAGACGAATAAAAGGGTAGATGTGTTTGAGAGACCGAACAGGAACAACGTGTTGTTAAGTATTGTCCCCGAATCCCCCGACACTACAAAGAGACGACAATGTGAGCCACCCACCGCGAGTTTGCATCAGTGGTGACGAAATCGAGGTGGTAGAAGAATTTGTGTACTTGGGCTCACTGGTGACTGCCGAAAATGACACCAGCAGAGAAATTCGGAGACGCGTAGTGGCTGGAAATCGTACGTACTTTGGACTCCGCAAGACGCTCCGATCGAATAGAGTTCGCCGCCGTACCAAACTGACAATCTACAAAACGCTCATTAGATCGGTAGTCCTCTACGGACACGAGACCTGGACGATGCTCGTGGAGGACCAACGCGCACTTGGAGTTTTCGAAAGGAAAGTGCTGCGTACCATCTATGGTGGGGTGCAGATGGCGGACGGTACGTGGAGGAGGCGAATGAACCACGAGTTGCATCAGCTGTTGGGAGAATCATCCATCGTTCACACCGCGAAAATCGGACGACTGCGGTGGGCCGGGCACGTAGCCAGAATGTCGGACGGTGAAAATGGTTCTCGACAACGATCGACGGGCACAAGAAGGCGAGGTGCTCAGCGAGCAAGGTGGATCGATCAGGTGGAAGATGACTTGTGGACCCTCCGTAGACTGCGTGGTTGGCGACGTGTAGCCATGGACCGAGCCGAATGGAGATATACCGCACGCCACTTAGGCCTTAGGCCTTAGGTCTGAATAAATAAATAATAAACTTTTTCATTGCCAATTTGAACGCGAAATGGAATTTAAAAAAAATGTTTTCATCATTTATGCACGAAGCAATTGAGGAATACAGTTCAACTGCTCAGCATTAGGTAATTATTGGTATAAACTAATCCGTCTTGTTAATTTTTAGTTTGTGAAAAAAAGATGGTCACACTGGAACTGCCCGTCGCGTGAATCGAGCATGAATTATGAGAAGGCATTCAGCTCCAAGTTGTCTTATCTCATCTCAGGGCTGCACTACCAATTGAAGTGATTTGTTATTGGTTTTGGACAGAATTCTGATGCCGATCAAAATGAGTCTTTGTTCGAAAATTTTCAAAGTGAAAGCACTTATTCCTATAATAAATTTATTTCGGATTGGCACCACTGTTTTCATCCATTGATTTTGAAATGTTTTGCTTCTGCGTGTAAACGTCAAAACTACGCGTCATAATAGTCAACACGAGTCAACTCATCGCGCGTGAAAATGAATAACCCAAATTCAAGCTCCCATCAGGAACCGCAGCAGGAAGGATCTCCGTTTCCAGCCGAAATTCTGAGCATTCTTGTCCGTAAGTAACAATCAGTTCCATTTTTAATGACATGTGCATGAAAAAGGTTGTGTTCGGGCCACGAAATTGATCCATCTAACCCGGCGGCAGCAATCAAGCGTCTCACTGAGTTGGGCGTTACGACGGTGGAGGAAACCGATAACCAAATCATCGTTGTCTACAGCCATCTCGAAACACATGTGCCATTGGATGGATTTGAGGAGATTGAATGCAAACCTGTAAGAATCTTAAACTGCATCCGAACTGTTTACAACTGGTGACCAGCTACTAGCCGTGACGATTCCGTGGATCCTCCAGATTCTGAAGAACAAAACTGTCCTTTCGATCTAATGGTAAGTCTAACTTAATGTTTTTTTTTTATAATGAGTTTATTAAAGGGTTTTGTTTGCAGGCAACGGAAACCGAAGTGACCCCGGCAGTTTTATTACCAACGTTACAAGCGCTCTGTTTGATATCACCGAATAAACAACCAGCAATATTGAATGTATGTTAAGTACTTTATTCATATATTACGATAGTTATTTTAAGGCCTCGTCTGTCTGTAGTGAGCAGAACAAAGAAAACGTCGGGACAACCAGTGGATCTCTTGAGTTTTCACCTAAGGTATTGAAGTTGATGCTCAACGAAATCATTACGGGAAAACATACTCCAGCAAGCGGAAAAAGGCATCCTTTCGGAAATAAGACAACTGGAATTGGCGGAAATAGTTGCGGGTTGGCATTTGCTACACCGTAAGAAGCTTCACGAAAGTGACTTGGAGCAGTATTCCCGTGTAGTTGTGTTGTTGCCCATAAATGAGAAACAGGTAACTTATTAATTTGTACAATGTGATTGTCCCAAAGTGACTATATTTTACCTTCCGCCACTTGTAAAGGACATAAATATTTTTATGCATTTTAACTTTATGAGCTTAGTTTTTCGATGAGCATACATCATATATATGTAAATCTCTTGAAAGCGAACAGTAAACAAAGAGATGGCATATTTAGCGACACTTTCCAATTGTTGCCCAATCATTACTACAGTAATCGAATAAAAAAAAGCTTAAATTTAAGTGTTCGATTAATGGAAGAATCTTCAGAAGGCTTGGTGATTCTTGAAAATGATGAAAGTTGCCATCTTATACAAAATCATTCAGGTAGTAAAAGCCATTATGATGGAGGCAAGTTTAGTTTGAAATCAACCGCTTGGTGGCGCTAATTTGTAAGGAATTACTTTACTTGTCATAAGACGAGTTTATACAATCCCATTGAATTTCACCACTTAATTGTATCTTGACAGATACGTATTTCGACCTCAACAGTAAGGCCGTCTTCAGTGTCTCGTGCTTGACTCGACTCGAATTGTATAAACTCGTCTTATGACAAGTGAAGCTCAAAATAATTTTCTTATCAGGAATTACTTGTTAGACTAGATATCTCGTAATTTGCTACAGGGTTTTGAGATGGCAGTGGTTAAATTTCAAACTAAACTAATATCTAACTGACAAGTTGGAATTAATCCGCTTGATGGCGCTACTGCAAAAGACAGGACCTTTCTCATCATAAGCTGTGCATCGTTTTATTTCTCCAGTTGATTTTTACAATGAATTATTGGCAGTGGCTGACTTTTTACCCGCCGCTTCCACATCCAGGCGCTTTCGTATATGCGCAAATACCCAGCATGAGTTAACCACCAAAAATTTGTATGGCGAAAGACATCTATCGCCATCGCGGGTTTTCTCTTAATTAGGAACTTTTCATGAAAAACTATTTGGTACCGGTTATGAAGGATGGTGTCCGCTACTACGCCTACCAAATATTTTTTTGGTTAAGGTGTTTAATTTTGAGAAATCGAGCCTTAGATGCCTTTCGCCATACTAATTTCAGAAAGTTAACTCCTAGTGTGCCGCTGTAACCACGCTCAAAGCAGGCGATTCATTAAATAATGACAACTTATTAGAAGAACCCATATTTGTTTCTCGAATTCGAACTCATTATTCACTAGAATCAATTCCAATAAAAACCAAACTTGTTGTTTTCCAGGATTCCTATTTCTTGCCCAGAGGAGGCGATAAACGCAATCCCGGAGGAAAAATTGTGAACAAAATCAACACGTTAAAAATAAGACAAGAAAACGCAAATTGCAGGACGAGAGCAGCACGAACTGCGACTGTATAGTAAAAAATCATCTGAAAAAGAAATATGCGAAGCGGAGTCCAGCACTTCCAGGAATGCTTACGATTGGCTAATGCACAACGATGCTCCATGGACAACGGTGCTAGATAGCTGGAGAGCATCGTTTTCAATTCGATCCAGACAACAGAAGAGGCCCAACTATTGTGATCAAATCATCAATTCTAACTTGTGGAATCTTATTAAATTTGAACATGGGTATCAACTGATGAGTTCAAAATGAAATTTTCTTTAATCCTGTTCAACCAGTTTGACTTTGGACTTTATTTTCCTTACTGTACTATACTAAGTAAAACTATTCGTACTGTAATTTCTTAAAAGAATCTCGTAAAAATAATCGTATACTACATATGTCGTAAGACAGGTTTGAGATATTCTGATCATCCAAACTGTCTTTGAGATCAAGACTTGAGATCTACAGCTAGTTAGAAGCTATTTTGTTACTCAAAGCTTCGATAGTCGTTCTATTATATTCTTTTCGGTACATTCTGAGTTATCCAAACTGTCCTTGAGATTTGGAGATAAGATCTACAGCTTCGAGAAAATATTTTTCCAGCGCTCAGAGCCTTAAAAAGCATTCCATTATATCCATTACACCTCCTGGGAGGTCAACGGATGTCGCGGGAAAATTTTGATATATTGTGGTCATCCAAACTGCCCTTGAGTTCGGGACTTGAGATCTACAGCTACAAAAAAATCTTTTTTCAGTGCTCAAAGTTTCAATATGCATTCAATTGTATTTATTACACCTCTACATTCCAACTGGAACATGGCCTGCTTTTCAACTTATTATTCTATTAACAATTCCTAGACATCCTAGACCGGACCGAGAATCGAACTAGCCATCTCCGGATTGGCAATCCTACGTCTTTGCTCGCAATATCCCCAGCAAGTGATGATATTCCAAGATGGTAAATATTAGAAGCGGATTGGGGGAAAATCAAAAACTTCATTAAAATTGAGACGAAAAATGATGTCGTAGATGTCGTAGAAGAAATGGCAAAACAAATAATAATAGCAGCAGAGCGATCCTTTCCAAAAACTAAATCAACAACTGGTGGATCTAAGAAGTAGCCATAGCTGTAAAAACTAGAAGAAAAGCTGACGTTGACTCTCCCTTGATCGAAGGTACAATTTTTTTTTAAATCCATCGAAAAACGGCTGACATAATAACGATCATATCATATTTTCGGGACAGTCTTCGATTTTCGCAATCGCAAAAGTGTACCAATATAGAAAACACAGACGTAGTCCTATGTAAACATTCCTCACTAATCTACATTGCGGTGTTGATGCCTTTTTCGTGCCAAAAACTACTAAAAATTACGAGTGAGCTTTCATATCTGTTCATATCCTTTACGTATACTTAGTATACTAGAAAGGAGACAGTATATTGAAATATGTATAAGCATATGTGGTGTTAAGTAATTAGTTGATTGAGACACCCTAATGATACTAAATTCGTGAACAAAAGTTGAGATTTTTCCCACACCATTCCGATCACTCACCTACACCACAGGTAGATAGTAATCGGCAAAAGCTCCCTAAAATGTTCGTTTCTCTACACACGATCTCTGTACTGATCCTATACCTAGATATAAGACAGCAAGAATCTCGCAATAGTCAGTCGAATACAAACTATCAGTCCAATCACATCTACCGTGTTATTTCTAGTCCGTATAACAAGTGAGCAATAAATCCATTCGTCGTATCGTAAAATTCCCAGTTCATCGCGTTAAGTGATTGTAAGAATTCCGAACATGTGGTATTTCGAAATAATTCGTTTCAGGTGGTTCGAAACGAAATTCCGTGGAATTTCGCGAAATTTGAGCATGGCGAAATCAGATTTCTTGATTTCGTTTCGTAAAATTACAAAAAATTCGCTAGAAAAAAAAACTAGCTTATAACGAAATTTAACGGAATTTCGAAACAAATTTAGACTTAAACCATACTGTCTCGTTTGGTCGTTTATTATCAAAAATTTTGGCTGCGCCGCTGAACAAAATCATAAAGCTGTTTTCCAAACTTAATGTTATACAAATTTGTCTATTAACGCCTACTACATAATCTCATTCTGAGTCGACAAATAAGTATTTAGTGTTCTTCTATAAAACGTCTTTACTGTTTTGTTCGAAATATCCAACAGAAAACGAAAAATATCTTCAACTATTCTATCTCATTTTTTTTTTCAAAAGTGATCCGATTTAAGAAGTCAGGCTCAGAGTGTAAATGTAATTAGATATGAATCAGATCAGTACAACTTTGTCAAAGAGACAAAGTCGTGGCGTGTATTCCTGAGGCCCATGTGAAGTATTTTTAGAGTGCCTTTTTGCCTTTCTCGTATACTAAGTATACGGTAAAGGCTATATGATCGCTCCAAAAACAAACTTTTTATAGAAGGCCCGGAGACCCATAGTGTTATATACCGATCGACTCAGCTCGGCGAATTGAGGTGATGTCTGTGTGTATGTGTGTGTGTGTGTGTATGTGTGTGTGTCTGTGCGCACCCCACCCAAAAAAAATGTCACTCATTTTTCAGGTACTTATCCTTAACCGATTTACTCGCAACAAGTTGCATTCGACGCAGGATACTCTACCATTGTTTCCTATTGAAAATTGGTCAGATCGGACTATGGGCTCGGAAGTTATGGCCAAAATACCACTTTTTTTATTAAAAAAATGAGTAAAAAAATGTCACTCATTTTTCAGGCACTTATCCTTAACCGATTTACTCGCAACATGTTGCACTCGACGCAGGATACTCTACCATTGTTTCCTATTGAAAATTGGTCAGATCGGACTATGGGATCGGAAGTTATGGCCAAAATACCACTTTTTTATAGAAAAAATTAGTAAAAAAATGTCACCCATTTTTCAGGTACTTATCCTTAACCGATTTACTCGCAACAAGTTGCATTCGACGCTATTGTTATAATGCACGAGAAAGGCACCATCACCGCTAGGTGGATTAATCAGGGTTTTATTAAAGGCCAACTTCTTCACCTCTTATGCCTCAAACCAAGTTTAACCCTTATGCGGCCAACAAAAAAACATACGTGGATGACCGACAGGGTAACCGTGTTCCAATAAATTCTTATTTCCATAACTTCAACAATTTTGACCCTATTTGGATATTTTTGACAGTTTTGGAACTCTCATACTTTCTGTCTGCTCTCAAGGAAATCTCTGGAGCAAAGGGATCTACTCGCGTAAGGCCTGTCGTAGCCAAGCAAATCCGTCTTCCGATTTGCCTCTCACCAACGAAAACAAGCGCGGAACACCGAAGAATAATTCGCATGTTCACGCCTCAAAAACAGAACACTGAATGATTGTTTATTTTCACCGTTCCTGTCAGCCTACTGAGTAAGCATATGCGGTATTTCGAAAAATTTCGTTTCAGGTGGTTCGAAACGAAATTCCGCGGAATTTCGCGGAATTTGAGCATGGCGAAATCAGATTTCTTGATTTCGTTTCGTTTCGTAAAATTACAAAAATTTCGCCTGAAAAAACTAGCCTAAAACGAAATTTAACGGAATTCCGCGGAATATCGAAACAAATTTAGACTTAAACCATACTGTCTCGTACGGTCGTGTATTATCAAAATTTTTGGCTGCGCCGCAGAACAAAATCATAAAGCTGTTTTCAAAAATTAATGTTAATTTTTTTTTCTATCAACGCCTACTACATAATCCCATTATGAGTCGACAAATGAGCCGGTGCCAGCGAAAGTGGTACATAAACCATTTTTGCTGATTTTGTGTTTTAACACCACCGGCTTCTGTTTACAAAGATCTTGTAAGGAATAACGAAAAAGTGATTTTTGACAACTAAATCTGGAGATATGCATTTTTTAACTTCTGAGATATCAGAAAAATATATTAGCTCTTTTAGTGGAATGTATTCAACCGTCTAAGACGAATTAAGTACTCTCCATTTAATTCCACCAGTTAAACAACTGGTGGAATTAAATGGAGAGTACTTCATTCGTCTTCTGAGATATATCACAATGGCAATTTCGTTCATTCAATTTATGTTCACATAAATCTGCTGGTGTGACACATTAGCATGCAAGTAGGAGTAAACGTAACGATACAGAAACTTTTTAGTGGTCGAGTGTTATAACCCTTTAAAAAAGAAGAAATAAACTACACTATCACAAAAATTTATTCAGAAAATTTAGTTGTTGAATGCAATCATGTATCGGTGGTTTGGAGCTTATCCCTTATGCAAGTCCTTATATGCACACGTTTGAAAAACGAAAACCCTGATTTTCGAAAGCTTCTTAAAATGCACATTTATAAGCTTCTATCCAGCTGGATTTGAATTGAATGAAACGGAGGGTCTTCAGCCTCTTTGAGACCCGAACTATTGATGAGAGTTCCACAGGTAGAAAACTACTTCTTCGCTTCTAAACTATGCATGATGATCAAATTATATAAGGATAAAGCTATTTTTAACTCAAATGGATAGCATTGAACTAGTTAATGTAATAAAAGTTTACAGTTTACAGAGCTTATTTTTATTGTTGAACGCTTTCTATAGTATACGAGTTCTCTTACTTAATCTGTTCTCATACTGCGTTTAAAGCCAAAATTTATAAGGTAAAGCGGTTTTTATTTTTATTTATATACAATTTTCTCAGTTTCTGAGCGAATTGTATCCATCGTCGACCAAATATAAGATAGGCTGAAAGAATAGTAGCATGATTTTTGTTATATTCTGGAATGTTGGTGACACCTCTCTGTCTCAGCGTCTAACCAGTAGGACGATATATCCATTCTAGTGGCATGTAAATGGGAAGTACCACTTTTTTTATTCAGTAATGTAAAGAATCGTTTGGATAGAACTCATGACACTGTTCTGGTCTTATGCTGGTTATGAGTATGCGCAACAGATGTTAGTCCTATGTTGATTTTCAATATGATATTTGTCAAGGAACTTCGCATATTTTTTTTACTACGTTTAGGGATAATCAATCATAACGTTGGTACAGTTTAGTTGCAGAAAATTGCAACTTTGAATTTCATTATCGAAGTTTTTGGAAAAATGCGTCCTGGAAAATTTGTTCAATGTGACATGTACCACTTTCGCTGACACCGGTTCAGATACTTCTTCGGTATTTTGTTAGAAATGTCCAACAGAAAAAGAAAAATATCTTTAACTATTCTATTCCATTTTTTTTTTTTCAAAAGTGTTCCGATCCGACTCAATATTTAAGACATCAGGCTCAGAGTGTAAATATTATCAGATATGAATTAGATCAGTACAACTTTGTCAAAGAGGCAATGTCGTGGCGTGATTCCTGAAAACTTTAAACGAAGCACATGGTTTTACGTTGGATTGATTTGAAACACGGTTTTGTCTTCGAGTTTTCAAAATAACTTTGTTTGCAATAAATATTAGTCGCTTACCAAGGTGGTTTCACATTAATTAATTTTTCAACAAACTGCAGATTCCTTTCTCGTGGCACTCACGGAGATGCAGAGCATTCCTCTTATCATGGAATGAGTATCAAACTAATTTTCCTCACGTAATCCTAAATTGACTGTAATGGCGTGAGCGGCTCATACTGTCCATAGCAGCTGTTTCTTGCACCCAATTGGAGTCGATTGAGAATGAAAATTTGACAACAATCTTTGCATGCATCATATGCACAAACACATATACAAGGACAAACAGGCAATAGCTAGGTTCGTCGAGTTAATTGTATATAAGACTATGGGTCTCCGAACCTTCTATAAAAAGGTTGAATTTTGAAGGAAATTATATCCTTTTGTTATAAATTTTTGTTTGAGAAAATTATTTCTTCATGCCTAGCAAACTAAAAAAAAAGTAGAAGGTTGTATCCGAGACACGACCGCCAATTGGACGTAGGATTACGTAAGTGTAGAAGATTTTATTTTGAAACTCTAAATATGTTTCTTGGTGCTGATTTTTGAAGATGGGGCTGTATATTCAATCTGGGTTGGAATATCCTCGACATGTCGCATATCCTGGAAATAAATGGGCGAAAACCCGATTGTTACTATAAACTCATTTCGGTTTATAACTATAAGCAGAGTATTAAAGAAACAGAAGATCGGTAAACAACAGCCTCAACAACATCTTCCTCCATGAATATTTGGTGGCCCTGAAAAGGGCCGTTTGTTTATGTTGGCTTGAAGCCTTTTGAAGTGATGTACGCCGTGGTCCTGATGAATGTTAAAGGATGCATCAATCCACTGTTGGGCTGAATCTGTAGAAAACAAAGAAAAGAACAAAACGGAAAGAATGTTTCATATTAAATACATTATGATCTAAATATAAATTTAGTTACCAAATACTCAAGTTTCATTTTCAGGATCAATTATCTATTTTTGCTACGGACTGTCCGGCTGATGTCAATGATTGGTCATTCTGGTTGAAATCGAACGTTTTGGCAGATGAACTAGCGGACCAACGACGATCAGTGACGTTAATTCACTTCACTGGGATGGCATCGGTTCTAGAATAAAATAACATAACTGATGAAGAGAACTATGTTTAATTCTAAATCATTAGTTTTACCTCGGGACACCGCAAGAATCGACAAAATAGGCCGGTGGTAGGAGAAGTACGTGCAGTATCTCCTGCATTCCACACTTACGTTCCGGGTGAACGTTAGATCGAGACATGTGCCACCCAGAGTAGTCGCTATAGTTGGATCCGAAGCACAATCCAGATAGAGAAACTGCTTCATGAACCAGATGAAATCTCTGTTCTCCTCTTTCGTCACATCAATATTAAAGTCTCCCGACACTACCACGGGCATGGCAACATGGGTGTACTTTATGAGGTTGCGCACTAAGAAATATTTCTTTTGCTTCAGGGTGGTACCTAGTAAATATTCAAAATTTAATGCAACTCACTTAAATACAAACACAACTACTATTTGATTATACCTGGTGAAATATATACCGCAAACAGTAACGTGCGGGTTTCCATGATTGAAACCTCTGCAGCACAGCAGTCCCCGTATTCGTCTGCTACACTCAATGCTGGGTCATAGCTTTCATTGAGCTTCGTAATGGCGTGAGAAACGGCCATAGTCGACGAACCAGCACGTTCAAATATTGCCACTCCTCCCGCTCTTGTTCCGTCACGCTTCTCTTGACAAACACAAAGGTATCCATTGATGTTTGTGGTTGTGCCGTTGTCAAGCCAAGTTTCGCTCATTGCAAGCAAATCAACGGCGGTAAGCACCCGATCTGTTGCAATGTCCGACGAGTGTGCATTCAAACTTTGTACATTGATGCTCATCAACGTACAAGCCAACTTGTTTGCGGTTATAGCTTCCATGATATCGTCTGTAATGGTGCGCATACGATGGTTACTCAAACGTTCAAGTTCCGTCCGAAGGTCGTTCATTCTAGGGTCATAGAACCCTTTCCGTGGTGGAACCGGAATGAGTTACTGGCATTCGTCAGATACAATCCGTCGATTGATGTAACCCTGGAAAGACCAACGTAAACTAGCTGCTGTTCCTGACCCTTATCGTAATTATATACGACTTCCGAGAATGTGCCTCCCTGGGACTTATGGACTGTGAGGGCACACGCACTTACAACGGGAAACTGAACTCTTTTGCACTTAACACCACCGTTAAGGGTTACGTTCGCCGATCGTGTGACGATTGGAGTCCAGCCTGTTTGTAGCACCCCAGGTCTCGAATACACCAGCGGTCTGGCCTTCACTCTCAACATCTTCCCAATGGACTCATTTTCGAATGCCATCCAAAGCCTCGTGATTGCCTGTTGCTGCGGATTTCCTTCGTTGTACTCAACATGCATGAGCTCTCCGATCGCTCCGTTCACGATGCCATCTTCGACATCCACGTTGGTGGTCAGCATATAAGGTGTACCAAGAACAAGACGCAACAGATACGGTAAGCCACCAGTCTCTACTACACTCATCTTATGCACCTTTGTGCGAGCACTGGCCAGCTGGGAATTGTCCTTATAACCAGAGTATAGGTCATCTGCAGTACATTCGACAGCCTCTCGATCCATCAACGCCACAGAGTTATACCGTTCGACATCAGCGTTCCGATGGAATAACCGGATCCCTCGAGGGACATGCTGCCGACACCACTCCTCCGTACGGAACCTGCTTTCAATAAGCTCGATTTCCTCAGACGACATCCGCTCACCGTTGCCAATTTTGTGAGAATGCCGGAGAACTGCTCGTTGGTTTGTCGCATAACTTGAACCAATGGGTAGAAGTCGAGAGATTGCCATAAAACGGCGCCATGCATGGAGTTTATGCTCGGTTTAAACACCGCCCGCGCATTGACCGGTGGCAATTGACGAAGATCGCCGCAAAATACGATCGGCATTCCACCGAATGGATCGTCGTAGTTCCCCGTGATTTCTTGAAGCCGGACATGTACTGTGTTGAGGACATCAGCACCCAGCATGCTTGTTTCGTCGATAATGATGAGCTTCACGTTGGCGAAGGCGTTCCGGTACAGTTGTAATGCCTCGAAACTCAGCTTTGAGCTTTGCCTACGCGACATGCAAATCCGGAATGCGGAATGCACTGTTGTTCCACCTATTGCAACCGCTGCTTTTCCAGTGGATGCGCATGCTACATAAGCGTTGTGCTGCTTATTATGAGCTTGGCTGTACCGGTTCACTGTCTCCATTAGAATGCGCAAAGTGAACGTTTTGCCACAGCCCGCCGGGCCAGTGAAGAATATTTGCACTGGTTTGCAGTTTTCTTCAGAGGAATGCAAGCTGTGGATTACTTGCACAATCAAATCCCGCTGCTCTGCATTCGTGGCACGCACCATTTCACAATATTCTTGCTTTGACAAGACATTTGATCGCTGTTTGACGACAGCTACCAAGGGTCCTGTTGGCAAGTTGTGAATATCGTCATCATTCGGCTCCATGACGATCGTGCGGACGAACTCATCGCGCTTCTGGTCGGCAATCACCTGCTGCTCGTCGTCTTCGCTGCATATGCGGATGTATTCCTCCACAACCTGATCCAAGTTCATTTCGCAGTCATACTCCTTGTGCTTTGCCAAAATGGCGGCCTCGTTGTCTTCATACAACTTCAGGAACTTGTTCCGATCAAGTACATCGCAGACTTCATTCCTGAACGGTAGGAAGAGGAGAACCATCTCACGCTTATAGTCGACCATTTCCGCCATACTGTATGAGCACCAACGCAATACACGGGGAACTAAACGGAGTCTATATGAATGCTTCGTGGATCTTTCTTCCGAATAATATGCTGCGAAATCCGCCAAGCAGATATCATCCATTCCTCGGCGCAGTTCATACCGTTGGATGATGTTTAGCGTCCACACATCGGTGGAATTGTCGTCGAGATCCTCTTCGTCCATCTGTTTGTTCCGCTTCTTGGATTTTATTCGCTCTTGTGGCCACATTGTCGCAATAAACTCAACCTAAAACGAAATTGAATTCTAAATTGTGAAAACTATATCATTTGATGAATGGTACCTTGCGGCTGGCTTCTGACATCGGTTGCCGAAGCAAATACCAAGCAGCCTCCTGGGCAGACATTTCCACGGAATTTAACATTTTTATGCTGACCTTCTTCAACAATCCATTGTAGTCCTGGTCTGGATGCTCTTCCTGGAGCTTTATGAGGTCACGATGTAAACTACTTATGCCTCTGTTGGTCTTGTTTACGTATTCCACAACATAAGCAGCACATGAAAACTCCTCCAGCACAAACTGCAAATCCATATTGGATTTGAGCTTCTCAACGATCCAAGGATTGAATGGATTGGTCCAAAGCTGCGTCATGGAACGTTTCAGCAGAACTGTTGGTCGGCGAATGGAAGAGCGAATCACGTCCAAGTAGTAATCGTACGTGCAACTGCTATCAACGAGAAACGCGTCAAGGCTATCGTAGACCTTCGTTTCAAGAGCTTCCCGCATTTTGCTGCCTTTCTGTTTAGCTGTTGAAGTCGGCCATCCCCGGCTGTAATGGGGATCAGAATTCTGGTTTGATCCATTGGCCAGTACGGAATATTATACCGGCAACGTTTATCGTTTCGCTTGAAACACGTAAACGTGTGTTTATGAACCTAAAAGGGTTTGACATTGTGAGTGATTACTTGCTAGAAACTATGCGAAATTTAAACCCACCTGATTGCCATAGGTCTCAGGCAGATCTTCCGATCTGATGGAGCACAGAAAATCGATCAACTCAACAGTAGCGGGCATTCTTTCGGAAACATCCTCACGGGGATCGTTCGCCAGCCAGAGCAGAATATGTGCATGCGGGCTGCCACGATGCTGGAACTCGATCCTCTTAAAATAATCTACAACGTGGTATTTTCCGAACGGGCTCAACCTGGTCGATGACAGAAGGCGCAGAAAGATGTTTACCAACTTGTGAAAATATGCACAGCACGTGACAGGATCTTCGCTGACAAGTGTAGCACGCTGGAGTGCAGACCACTGTTGCACAATATCGTCCATTTCCGCAATGTTAGAGCCACCAGAAAGCTTCCGCAGAATGCTTAGTAGGTGAGGCCATCTAATTTCATTTGCACTCATCGTCAAAAACATCGTGGGTTTCCCCAGCTGCCGGATCATGGCGAAAACATCCCGTTTTCTTTGCTGCCAATATTGAACGGAGTTCGGAATAGATTTCAGAAAAGAGAGGTTACGCTCAATACAGCTTTCAAAAATTCCCGATCTTGCAACTGCGCCCTTGTTATGTTGGCCGTGCCCATGCATTTAAAGGTATTGTTCAATCCTTGCGATACCCGCAGCCGCATGATTTTCATGGCCATATACAAAATATGCTCCGGTCTCGCGCCCCGCCGATCCCGACGTCGCACCTCGCTAGTAGCCATCATGAACGCTGTCACATGGACTTCACGGTTGAAGCATCTCGGATGACCAAGATAAATATCGGGGAAAGACAGCTCCTCAGCAAACTCATCGTAGATAATGGAAAGCGGTTTCTGATTTTGTGCTGGTGCAAGTTCCAGACAATTGTCTTCATTCCACATGAGCGTATGTTGTTGTCCAATCATCATTTCTACCTCGTTCATCTCGTCGACGACTTCAAGGTCTACTGCCCTACGTTCCTCCGAAATATCCGTCTGCTCTGTTTGTCCGATCGCAGCCAAGTTTTCTTCATTGAAAACAATTCCATTCCGCCTGTAGAGCGGTGTAGTAACCAGATAGTTCAGCCATGCTTTAACGGTACCTTTCTTCACGTAGCCGGACAAGTAACTTGATTTGTGTATGAAGTGTTTCTTGATGCACACGTTGATAGCATAGTCGTCATCCAGGTGGCGGGGAAGTTCGCCTACCATCTGGGCCACGTCGACTGGAATGTTGATAATTTGGCCGATTATTGCCAAACTACCTGTTGCATGTTAATGAAAATAGGTTAGGAAAATCATATATTTATTTGATGTAATACATTTTTAAGTTAAAATAACTTTTCCACAAACCTGCAGTATGCCGCAAACGACGAAACTGCATGAAATTGATCCTGGGAGACACCAGTCTTGTGGTGAGAGGGTCTAGCGGAGGCAAATTGGACGGAAACTTGGGATATGTAAAGCCATTCGATTGCGACAATGTGGAATTGATCCGCGGTTCAGGCTTGTTCGACATGTAGCACACGCCAAAATCCTTCCACCGTTTCGAAATAATTTGTCGGCAGTAACACGGCAGCATTTGTGTCGGAGGTTGGGTTCGAATCATTCCTTAACCAGATTCTAGCACACACATCACAAGCGCAACCGAAATCGTTTTCCACGAAACGTTTCTGGAACTCCTGATCAGCCCGATCGAAATTGGGTTTGTCTTGTGTTAAAAGCGAAGAAATATGTTCGCCATCATCATCGACAGCAGACACGTTTTCTTCAAAGTCACCACGCTCATCATCGACATCTGCTCTTGCGGACTGCATCACAACATTTTCACCGGCGTCGGAATCTTCATGATCAGAGTTTACGACCGTATCAGCACGGATTAAGTTGAATTCTACTCGAAGAAATTGTAACACGGGAAGATTAATCCTTATTGACAGACAGATATACATAATTGACAGATGCATTCGCATTTAAAATGACTGTACCAAGTACAATAAGACATTTAAAAACATAAAAGATGAAATGAATTATTGCCAAGCGTACTATAAACAACAATAGCATAGTAATATAAAATTCAAGTAGCATGTGTTTAGGATATATTTGTACAAAACACACTATCCAAAAGTTTAAGTAAATCTTAACTTTATGTCATAAAAATCTATTTGTTAAAATTTTGCGATTCGCTGGAATCTAATATGTTATTGTTCCAAATATTAAATTCAAAATTCAATTGAATCAAATAATAAACAAGTAAAAGACACCGTAGATTTAATACGACCCAATAATTCATTAAATAAAAATAATATTTGAGAAGCTCCAACTATTTAATTCAAATTTAATCCGAATCATACTCAAATTCAGAACAATTAAATAATATGTCCGAAAAATATATCGAAATTCAAACTCAAGACAAAATAGAAATTCGGTTCAAATCTTATCCATTAATACATGAATGCAAAATTCAAACACAATCGATTTGCAAATTTAATTCAACACCAAATCAAAGGACCAAATCTTACCGATTGTGTGATTTCAACTCTACTGGCAGGCTAATGTAACCTACCAAGTGAATGAATTCGAAACTATATTAACAAATTGAATATCTAAGAACTTTTGGGCTTTTGGGATTGGAATTATATTGTTCCATTTATCGTTTAGCGATTTATAAAAACCCAACAAACAATTCAGGCTAAATAAGCTAATAAGTAAACATTTGCAGTATATATTTCGAAGTACTTGAAGAACTTCAGCCGTTAAAAGTACTTACCATGTTGTCAATGCTACATTTATTGAAAATAATATATAAATAATGTGTAATAACAATGTAATACATTCGACGACAAGCAAAGAGAAATAGAGGTATTCGTAATAGAAAATAGGTAATAGAAAATATTCGTTGATAATTTCACATTTATAGATAAATCTGCTATATAAAATGATAAAATGCAAAATTTCTATACTGTCATCATAGAATTTGAAGATTAGTTCACATTATTGATATGTATTTACACATTTGCTGCTAATAATAACTTCCTACCTCGAGTTGAGGGCCCTTCGCCAGCGTCCCAACCGGTAGCCGACGACGTACTACCCTTGGCCGCTTTCAACTTGGCCCGATAACTCCGTGCCCGTTCAGCGTCCGTCCTTGGAAGCTTTGAGGGTGCGTCCGATTGTTGATCCCTTTCACGCTTCCTGGAATTGCGTTTATACTTCGCTGCCAAGTATTGCGACATCGCACTGTATTCACTAGTATCGAATAAACTTCTTCTAAGCACAACTAATGTTTCACTTCACCGATGTGATACGAGACACTAACTGTATATCGAAAAATATCTGAAAATTGCATCACGTTAGCTATTGAAAAGTGATGTCTGTGCTAGAGAATGCATGCATATTGAATGCCAAGTTGAACCTGGTGAGAAAATGTTTATTTCAAGAATACCCCTGTTTAGTAGGTGCTGGGATTAGAGATGATATTCGATTGAAAATTTACTCAAATGTTAGCAATTTTCATATTTATTTAAATACGGCGTTGTTCTGTTGCTCTCAAGCAATTATGAATTGCACTTTGCAGAAAATTCGTCTCAGCTCAAAATACTCCCATGTAATATGATAGTTATTATAAGAACCAATTTGTTTTCCACAATACGCCTATCCAATCACAAGCAGCAATAAAGCTTATGATTTGTACTTTGAAAATATTTGTCTCGGCTCAATCTTCTCTCGTGTGAAATTATGATTCTGAAAAGAACCCATTTGACAGTAATGCACCTTCCCAATCACAAACAGCAACAAAACCGAAGCAGAATCTAGAGAAAATTTCATTTCATTGCTACTGACCCCAATGTCAGCCGCTCGATAAGTTACCGCTAAAACGCGACATACGCCATCATGCGAATCAATTTTCGCAGCATCCCTCCGAAGAGCGCTTCCGCTGCTGCCGACGCCAAGCGATTGTAATTTGCACTTTTAAGAAGTAAAGAAGAAGAAGAAGAAGAGTCGCTGGTTATGTTCGAAAGCACTGGCATCGAACGAACGAAAGGCGGAGCAAACAAGCCGATGCCAAGCGATCATAGTTTGCAATTTGATTTGTAAAAGAAGAAGAAGAAGAAGGAGAAGAAGAGGCCCTTGTTATGTACGAATGCATTGACATCGAACGAAAGAAAGGCGGAGCAAGCAAGCCGATGCCAATGATACGGCGCTCAAAGGGCGGGGCCTCGAAGTCCATGCAAACGTATTCTGACCAGCCGAAGTCTGATTTTCTCGGAAAATCGGCAGGACAATTTATTACTCGGAAAATCGGCAGGACAATTACATCGCAGCGCCGACCAGAAATCATCGGCGGTGAAAAGGCTGAGAAGAAACATCATCAAGGGCGTCTCATCAGTAGTAATAAACTACTACTACTACTTCTCGGAAATTCGGCAGGACAATTACATCGCAGCGCCGACCAGAAATCACCGACGGTGAAAAGGCTGAGAAGAAGGGCGTCTCATCGAAGGCGTCGAGTATCTTCGTGCGTGTCGAGCTGGCCAAGCCCGCCGTTTCGGAGGGTTCCAAAGTCGTCACCAAGTAAGTCAGCTCCTAATGAATGAACGAGGAAGTAGCTTCACTTAAAACGGCCCTTTTCAGGGCCACAGTCTCACTCAAAGAGGAGAGGAATTTTCGTACCGTGCACGCCGGAAATCAAAATTTTGTAATGAATTTCCACTACTGATGCACTGTCAGCCAATTAAGAATTTGCCGCTGGAACACGATAGAAGTCATCCATCCTAATACATTGTTTTGGAACGTCTCCATGCAAGGAGCGCATCGGCTGCTACAGCCAAAGAACTTTGCCTGTCACCAAGCGATTATGATTTGCATTTTTGCAGATTTTGTCTCGGTTCAACCTTCTCCCGTGTAAAAGATGATTTTGTTTCCAATGACGCGCCTTTCCAATAATAAACAGCAAGTACGCCGAAATCAGAATCTTGGGAAAATCTCATTTGACGCAACTCAATGATGTGAGACGTCATCATTGTTTAATTCCTGCACTTTTAATAGATAGCAGATTCCAACTTTCTACCGTCGCCAAGCGGTTATGATGTGCACTTTGAAGAAAATATTTTGGCTCTACCTCTCAATAGTACATTTGCCAAGAATTGATTTTGATCCACAATGCGCCTTTCTAATCAATCATAGCAAACAAACGATAGTCCGTATCTTGCGTAAAAATTTCACTTTTCTGCTAAATAGTCACTATTAAGAAAACATTTTCAGTGACGCCACTGGTATGCGGGGACCGTAATCGCTGCCATTTTGCAATCAACTCTATCTTCTAATAAAATTTTGGTCCTGAGAAGAACCGGTTTTCTTTCCAAAATGCGCCACTAACAGTAACTAAACGATAGTCCGAAGATTGTTGCTTTTAGCGATGGCCTCTCGATGTTCCACTTTCTGCTGAGACTGCTCCTACGGGCGTCATCGTTGTGCCCGCTCTCCGAGAAAATTTAGTCGAACTGAGGATTGGAGTCGAGCCCGTAGGTTGCACGATTTTGATGTCTGTGCTTGCGATGCACATCGCGATTGGTTGGTTTACCGATTTTCAGTGCCTAGTAAAATTCAATTTTTCAATAGTTCAGCACTTTGAATGCATTTTTTCGATAGCTGAGCAAAATCTTAAAGAGTTCGTCGATCGATTAACACCAAAATCTTTAAAATCGGTTGAAAGACGGCTGAGTTATTAGCCCATACTTCCTGACCACTTTTCGTGACGGTCTCAAATTTGAAACTGCAGAATGACCCCCCAATGTTCCGGAAAGACGTAATCCTACGTCAAAAAAATTAAAAAACCCAGATTAATCCACCTAGCATTGGTGGTGCCTTTCTCGCATTTAGCTAAGACATCAACCTTATATGGGGTTTATATGGTCCGATGTACCATTTTCTTTATAACTTTCAAACGCAATGACCGATCGTTATGAAATTCAATAGTGATCAACAAGGCTTTGTCCCCTGTCGAATGAAACTTGTTGCGAGAAAATCGGTTAAGGATTACTATACGAAAAGTTGTCTAATGTTTTTTATAGCTTTTGTGCACACACATACACACACATACACACACACATACACACATACACACATACATACACACGGACAGACAGACATGTGCTCAGCTCGTCGAGCTGAGTCGATTGGTATATAATACTATGGGTCTCAGAGGCTTCTATAAAAAGTTCGTTTTCATAGTGAAATGATAGCCTTTCGGTACAACTTAGTTGTACGAGAAAGGCAAAACTGCGATTTCTGAAACACAATCTGAAAGACATATCTTTGTGCATTTTAGATGTGTGCTAATATCAATTCTCTATCTGCGTATACTATATTCGTGTATTCTGGTTTTGATTTAGCTCAATACCATAAAACCACGCTGATGAATGAATATAAAGCATGCTTCAGCATAATCACATAAGTCTTAAATGAAATAAAGTTTTTGAATCGGAATACACAAAAATCGCACAATTCCTATATTTTTATATAAATACATACATACTTACTGATATAAAGCTGAACTGATATAAAATCGATCAGATTCGGGAGCACCCACTCCACGATGAATCCCTTTGAAAGCGGGACAACAAATTCTGGGGTATTACCTTTTCGCCAATGGTAAACGGGAACACGGCGGCTTATCACAAACTGCTTCATCTGTTACTATAATTTTATTGGTCGCAAATCAGTTATTTGACTTAAAGAAAATGAAATCAAAATACATGAGTGGGGTACTCAGACAGAAAGTATTTATATTTTGCACCAATCGCCAATGAAGAATTGTGCAGAAACATCATGAGAGCAATTTACAAAACTAAGTCTTTGAGTATGGAACTAATATTTCATTACTGTTTTTTGGTCCCGTCCACTTCTAGTGGACGGGAATTATTATCACTAACACGATATCGCGCAAAATAGAATTGCCAATTCACTTTAAATCTATGTGTTTGTTGGAATTGCAATTCACTTCAAATTAATTACAATTTTTAGTGAATTGAGAACGGTGAGTACCATGACTAACAAATAATTTATCTTCTACAATCGAAACTAGATGGAAAATATCCGCATATGTTTTCATGCAAGTCTTAAGTGAAAATCATTTTGAGTGTACATAATATAAAATCAATTCAATAAAAATTCCGCGGAAAAAAAATTAAAATTTCGTTTCGTTTCGAAAAATTTCGAATTAAATTGACGTTGATTTCGTATCGTTTCGAAGTCTCGAAAGTTAATCTATTTTTCGTTTCGTTTCGTTTCGAATCAACATAGACATTTCAAATTTCGTTTCGTTTCGTTTCGTCAGGAAAAAGTGTCTTATCGCATACCCTTACTACTGAGATTGAATTTCAAATTTCTTCTCATTAGCTTCTTAGTATGCTGGGATTTCAAATGCCAACTACGATTGAATTTCAAATTCGTTATCATTTTTTCTATTAATGTCATTTTTAAATATTTTAGTTTATTTCATTATTTTTATCATGAAATAAGAAATACGTTCCACTTTATCCATCAATGTAACCAACAAATGCAAATGCATTTTTCGGACTCACTTTATTCCCCACAATATTCACCGTCTCTACTCTTTCTTTTTTTTTCGGTTAGGAAATTTTTTTGGAGCTGTTAATACGAAAACATAAATTTAATTGTATTCTTTTTTTCATACCGGCGCAATCCAATCCACATTCTACACAAATCCAAATCCAATCCAAATCCAATCCAAATCGAACAAAAATCCAATCCAAATCCAATCCAAATCCAATCCAAATCCAATCCAAATCCAATCCAAATCCAATCCAAATCCAATCCAAATCCAATCCAAATCCAATCCAAATCCAATCCAAATCCAATCCAAACCAATCCAAACCAATCCAAACCAATCCAAACCAATCCAACCAATCCAAACCAATCCAAACCAATCCAAACCAATCCAAACCAATCCAAACCAATCCAAACCAATCCAAACCAATCCAAACCAATCCAAACCAACCAAACCAATCCAAACCAATCCAAACCAATCCAAACCAATCCAAACCAATCCAAACCAACCAAACCAATCCAAACCAACCAAACCAATCCAAACCAACCAAACCAATCCAAACCAATCCAAACCAATCCAAACCAATCCAAACCAATCCAAACCAATCCAAACCAATCCAAACCAATCCAAACCAATCCAAACCAATCCAAGTCCAATCCAAGTCCAATCCAAACCAATCCAAACCAATCCAAACCAATCCAAATCCAAACCAATCCAAACCAATCCAAACCAATCCAAACCAAACCAATCCAAACCAATCCAAACCAATCCAAACCAATCCAAACCAATCCAAACCAATCCAAACCAATCCAAACCAATCCAAACCAATCCAAACCAATCCAAACCAATCCAAATCCAATCCAAACCAATCCAAACCAATCCAAACCAATCCAAACCAATCCAAACCAATCCAAACCAATCCAAACCAATCCAAACCAATCTAAACCAATCCAAACCAATCCAAACCAATCCAAACCAACCAAACCAACCAAACCAATCCAAACCAATCCAAACCAATCCAAACCAATCCAAACCAATCCAAACCAATCCAAACCAACCAAACCAATCCAAACCAATCCAAACCAATCCAAACCAATCCAAACCAATCCAAACCAATCCAAACCAATCCAAACCAATCCAAACCAATCCAAACCAATCCAAACCAATCCAAACCAATCCAAACCAATCCAAACCAATCCAAACCAATCCAAACCAATCCAAACCAACCAAACCAATCCAAACCAATCCAAACCAACCAAACCAATCCAAACCAATCCAAACCAATCCAAACCATCCAAACCAATCCAAACCAATCCAAACCAACCAAACCAATCCAAACCAATCCAAACCAACCAAACCAATCCAAACCAATCCAAACCAACCAAACCAATCAAACCAACCAAACCAATCCAAACCAATCCAAACCAATCCAAACCAATCAAACCAATCCAAACCAATCCAAACCAATCCAAACCAATCCAAACCAACCAAACCAATCCAAACCAATCCAATCCAAACCAACCAAACCAATCCAAACCAATCCAAACCAATCCAAACCAATCCAAACCAATCCAAACCAACCAAACCAATCCAAACCAATCCAAACCAATCCAAACCAATCCAAACCAATCCAAACCAATCCAAACCAATCCAAACCAATCCAAACCAATCCAAACCAATCCAAACCAATCCAAACCAATCCAAACCAATCCAAACCAATCCAAACCAATCCAAACCAATCCAAACCAATCCAAACCAATCCAATCCAATCCAAACCAATCCAAATCCAATCCAAATCCAATCCAAATCCAATCCAAATCCAATCCAAATCCAATCCAATCCAAATCCAATCCAAATCCAATCCAAATCCAAACCAAATCCAATCCAAATCCAATCCAAATCCAATCCAAATCCAATCCAAATCCAATCCAAATCCAAATTCAATCCAAATCCAAATCCAATCCAAATCCGATCCAAATCTAAGATTTTGAGTTACTTAACCGAATCGGCAAACTTATGCAATTTGATGGCACCAATCAGATATATTGAAAACAACACCATCTTCAATTCAGCAATTTGTTTTAAATTGTTTTTTTTTCACGACTTTTTAGATTACGAAAACTTTCCAAATCTCACCGACAAAGAGATATTCAATTCAACCTACTATCTTGAACAACAGCTCTGTCGGTCAGATAAATTTAAGACTTAACAAATATTCATCTCATTGATTTTGATTTTCTCAACGACTCTGGAGAAGACAACTTTCCAAATCTTAAAGATGTCAACCGAACTGCGAAGGAACTGTCAATCTAACGCGCTGCATAGCGGATGAGTTCCAAACATAACTGATAACTGATCTTGAAATGGTAGACCACCTTCGTTTTTTTATATTTCTCAATATTGCTTATTTTGCTCATTGAAACACAATCTATTTTTTTCTTTATCACTATTCTGTCAAGAATCTCTCTCGCCTATTGACACCCCCTTTTTTATATGTGTGTTTAATTTTTTTCATGACTTTTCTTATTTTTTTTGCCATATTATTTTCTCGCGTTCTCTCTCTCTCTTTCTATTTGCCCTTAGCTTATCTTTTTTTTTCCGTTCTCTTTTCCAACTTAGGCTTACCATTTTTTTTTGCCTTTTGTATGGCTTACCATTATTTTTTGCCTTTTTTTCAGACTGAGGCTTACCTTTATTTTTTTGCCATATCTCGTCTGGGGTTTACCTTTTTTTTACCCTTCACCAATCATAGCTTATCTTTTTTTTGCCATATTTTTTATACGTCGGAGGCTTTCCATATTTTTTGCCTCATTCAGCTTTTCTTCTACTGCTGAACTCTCTTACCTTGTAGGGAGCAACGACTACGTCATTGTCGTAGCCAAGCAAATCCGTCTTCCGATTTGCCTCTCACCAACGAAAACAAGCGCGGAACACCGAAGAATAATTCGCATGTTCACGCCTCAAAAACAGAACACTGAATGATCGTTTATTTTCACCGTTCCTGTCAGCCTACTGAGATTGAATTTCAAATTTCTTCTCATTAGCTTCTTAGTATGCTGGGATTTCAAATGCCAACTACGATTGAATTTCAAATTCGTTATCATTTTTCTATTAATGTCATTTTTTTTAAATATTTTTGTTTATTTCATTATTTTTATCATGAAATAAGAAATACGTTCCACTTTATCCATCAATGTAACCAACAAATGCAAATGCATTTTTCGGACTCACTTTATTCCCCACAAGGCCTATTATCTAAACTCAAATACGATACATGCTCTTTGTGGTACTTAGCATAGAATGCGTTCACAGTATATGTTACGGGTCATCCAAGAAATGCTTTTTGTGCTTCTTGAAATCGAATGTGATCACTACATATGTTCTACGCTATCCATGGAAACTCTCAGATAAGTCCTCAGTCATACAAGACATTCCTGGAGAAAGGCTGTAGGGTGTACACGCGTAACCGAAGGTCTGTCAATTGGTTCCAAAAGTGGTACATGCTCTTTGCGGTCCTTGGAAAATGATACGATCACAACATATGCACTGCGTTATCCAAGAAATCTCTGGAGCAAGGCCTTACGGTCTACATCTGTCTATCGACTAGTTTCAAAATTGGATCATGCGCTTTGAGATCTTTTTTATGAAATGTGATTACTACATATGTTCTGAGCAAACGAAGAAATCTCTCGGATAAGGTCTCAATCATACAAGATATCCCTGGAAAAAGGCGTAAGGGTCTATACACGTAACCAAATGTGGTTCAAATGGATTCAAAAGTGTAACATGCTGTTTGTAGTCCTTAGAATAAAATATGATCACAATATGTGTTCTGCGTTATCCAAGAAATCTCAGAAGTAAGGCCTTAGAGTCTACACGCGGTCTATCGACAGATTTCAAAAGTGATGAATGCTCTTTATGGTCTTTAGAATACAAACTGATCACTACATATGTTCTGTGCTATCCACGAAATCTCTAGGATGAGGCCTCAGTTATATAAGAAATTCATGGAGAAAGGCCATAGGGTCTACACGCTTAACCGAAGGTGAGCCGACTATTTTCAAAAGTGGTGCATGCTTTTTGTGGTCCTTAGAATAGAATGCGATCACAACATATATTCTGCGTTATCCAAGAAATCTCTGCAGTAAGGCCCTAGGATCTACACACGTTAGAACAGAATGTGACCTTACCATTTCTTCGACGAATCAGAAAATATTTCCTGAACACGTTTTGTTCCAAGTACCACAAGAAAAATCTTTCATATTTGTAGCAAGCTGATAGATCTTCAGTAACGAGTGTACATTTCGAACTCTTGAACATCATGGATTTCTTGAACATCCTTGAACATATGATGAGTAAACATTCAATTCTAAACCAGGCATAACGCGCAACATCTTTTAAATAAGGGCTTGTTTCTTTTTGATTATATTGGATACTTTGGAAATACTCCAAGTCTCATGAAAGTAACTTTTCAGGTTCAGAGACACACTAGGTTTCATCCTTTGACGTTGCATCGACTTCTGGTTACACATCTAGACTTTAAAGCCTTACTCCAGAGTTTTCTTGGATTATCCGGAACATATCATTTTGAACGCATTCTATGCTTTACCATAAAGAGCATGCACCGTATTTGAATTTGGACGATAGACCTTGTGAAACGCAGGCAGACCACAAGGCGTTACTCCAGGGATTGCTTGTATAATTCAGAACATATGTTGTAACCATATTTTATTCCAAGGACCACATTATTCCAAGGACCACAATTCCTATATTTTTATATACGTACTAATCGATATAAAGCTGAACTGATATTAAATGGATCAGATTCGGGAGCACCCACTCCACGATGAACAGTTCAGGAACAGGAACAGGAATTATTCCTTTGAGGGCGGCAGAAATGCTGGAGTATTGCCTTATCGCAAACGGGAACACGGCGATTATAAACAGACTGCTTCTTCTGTTACTATAATTCCATTTTGTCGCAAAGCAGTTATTTGACTTTGAGAAAACGAAATCAAAATTGAGAACAGAATGTAAAATCAATTCAACAAAAATTCCGCGGAAAAAAAAATAAAATTTCGTTTCGTTTCGAAAAATATCGAATTAAATGGACGTTGATTTCGAATCGTTTCGAAGTCCCGAAAGAAAGTCTATATTTCGTTTTGTTTCGTTTCCTATCCACACACACATTTTAAATTCCGTTTCGTTTCGTTTCGTTAGGAAAAAGTGTGTTATCGTATACCCTCATTGAAATACAGCAAAAAATGATAAATATGTAGAATCGAAAATTGGGGGTGAGAATGGGTTCCTGTTTCAACTACTTTGAAAGCTTGTTGAATAGATTGAATGTATCTGAGGGCAAGAAGACTAAAATAGAAGAGACCTTTCTGAACCATTTTGCTCTACGGTCTCCAGACTGCTGGTGAAAGCGATGAACCATTTTCTCCCCCTAGAACCATTGTCACCCCCGATAGCGGTATCCTTAAGTTGTCTTAGAGTTGTAAAACAAAAGGATTCAATCGTACAAATCTGCAGAGATTACTGTAAGAGAAAGTTTTATACTCGTATGGTTATTATAGAAAGTTGTTCCTAAGAAAATTGAAAGTTTTTTTTTTCAAAACTAACTTGGAAATCAGCACACTTTCCAACAACAGAAATACAACAATCAATCAACGTATAGGACTTGCATGATCTATCAGTATGAAACATTACTTAACTTCTCCAAACAGATAGTAATTGATTCGAATAGGGACACCATTTCTGAAGAAGCAGCATTTGTCTGCAATAATCCACCGTCAAGTTGCCTTTCGGGCTCGACAATACAACAAACACAATTCAACATCAGATCGAGTTGACAGATTTGCTTGTCATCAGCCATTGAGACTGTTTCCTCCTGTTAAACGAATTAAACCGGTGAACGATTCGGAGGAAGCTTCAAGATAAGATAAGATGATGCATTCCTTCAAATTCAATGGAAAGGATAACACTCTGCTCACCTTCATCACATCACACGGGGCAGCATACGTTCCACTTTGAAAACTGGAAGTGGCAACATCCGGACGGGATGGGATGGTGATGGCACCATCGACATGTACTGACAAGCCGTCAAGTCAGCACAACCTACATGTGTGCGATGAGGTGCCATAAATTAAAGTACACATGAAATTAATTTAGGATACTGCTAATGCTTGCCGAACGATGAAAGGAATCACGGCAACGGACGGGCAACGTGGAAATCGAGTTATGGCAATTACAAAGTTCGTCACCCTCTCGAAGAAGTTTCGATCGTCAAACGCAAGGGACCTGACCAGGAACAATACGTTGCTCGGTGAGGGTAGAGAGTCAACCGTCGTCGTCCTTGTCACCGAAAGATGGGCAGCTTAGCCTAGAGAGCCTTTTGAATGACATTAACCTTTATTAAGCGACACCCTTTTGCTCCAGATGGCTCTGCTGCTGCCATCACCACCCCGTCGCATCATCGACCACTTTAATGCTTTCATTAGTGAACCTTGAGGCGATTGGCGTAAGGAAGCTTGTTTTACGGTTAAGGGGTTACGGTGTGGTCCTACTGGATCGTTTCTTCAAATAAGCCAACACGCACTCGATGGTGCATAGTGGCAGAAAGAAGGATGAAAAATAAATAAAATATGAAGAAGAAATCAATAATGATGAAGGGAGGCAGAGCCTCAGATCGGTCATTTAGTAGGAAACCATTCTTCATTCGATTGCAGATTTCAATTTACAATGATCCAAGTTTCAGCACTTTTTGGCCACTGTGCGTCATCAGGATCGACCCACCGAGTCCACTTCGCCAGCAACAGCAGACCAGCAATGCAACGAACGCACTTATCGCTAATGGGGAAGATATATCTACGCAATATTTTTCCCAGTGCGGCAACAAACTCGCACCCTTTTCCGAGTCCCTGCTTGGAAGTCATAATACGGACTTCCTGTGCGAAGCGCGGTGCAATGCGTTGCGATGTGGTGCGTTCCGGCTGCTCGAGAAGGCTATTCTTACATGAACTTCCTGTTATAACGCACCTTCACACATACGCACGGGCCCTATGCAGGCACTGACTGGTGAAGGTTGCGATAAAAATGCACCATTCTCGATGAACAGTGCGAGGCATTACTTTTACTGCGATGTCAATGACCCTTGCAATGGAAAGCGTCAGTGAAGTAACGAGGTCACTAAAATCAGTAATTTGTCAGCGGTTCCTATCAGCACTTCCTACATTTTAACCCCTTTGGAACCGTATGGATTCATGGAGAAATCTTCAGATTTATGTCTCCTGAACGGTTCGTAGTTTTGGCTTAAAATCGCTAAGGACCTCTTGGCTTTGTAATAATTCGTAACGAACTTTTTATTCGATATATAGCCCCTTTTCAAAACCACTTCCTAGTTACAGCCTATAGTTATTACGTTCGTTCTAGTGACGGCATTGTAAAGACATATCGATTCAGTATAAACGTGATTAACGAAAAATAAAATAAAATTCTCCCCATCCCGCCAAGCAACCAAGTAGGCATATCGTCAAATAGCTTCAACGACGGTCCCGGCTTTCTATCGTTGGCTCTGCAAGATCGTTCCATAATTGCGTAACTGTTGCATGGCATCTCCTCTCTTCGGCCTCAACCCTTCATCCAGCATCGCAAAAAAAAGCAGATTTCTCTACGACGACGACGGAACCGTTCGGTCTCATCACATCCGGCGCACCGGCAGCGCAAGATTCTCATTAAACTGCGACACCTCCTGAATGTATGCAATGGCGGTCCGGTTTGGATCGGTTTCAATGCCAAATTGAGCGCGCGTTGCTGGCTGCTGGTGGTTTGGATTGGATGCAAATTAATGGCGCAAATTCCTCATTAAAGTGTGTTCCTGCCGCTACTCTCTCGGCTGTTGCTGTTTTAAATTCGAGCAAAGAAAGTGTAGTCTACGAATTGGAACATGTACCATTTGAACTGTTTTTGAAAGGCACGTTTTGAATGAAGTGAAACGAGCTCTTATTCATTTTTTGAATGCTGCCTTTCATTTAACAACTTGTCGACAACCAAAGGCTGGGTTGTTTCTCCTTCATTAGTTAATGTGAGATGTTTGAATTGGAAACCTACTAGACAAAAAGCCAAACAAATAAGTTTCCCAATTCCGATTTCTTATTTATGTTGTTTTGATTTTTATTTCTGGATTTCTGTCTTTTGACTTTTTACCTTGGTATGTACATTGAATTCTGACCTCTGAGACTTCTGAGTTTTCTGATTTCTGAGACTTCTGACTTCTACACAGAAAAAAGTAATGAAAAGTAAACAGCGCGTAAAACTTGCCATGCGGGAATTTACGATATTCTTCGCTGAAATGGCCCTCTTCCTAACAAGATTGCTTACAACCTGCATCAATATAGACGATTCACGTCAAATATTGTATACATTTAGGCTATATCCGTTGTGGAATTACGTTAATAATGACGTTCCATTTATGTGCATGACTTTTGGCGTAAATTTCAGTGGATTTTTCTATCTGTGTAACTTATGAGACTTCTGCTTCTGTCGCTTCATAGTTTTAAAACTTCTGACTCCGGAGTTTTCTTATTTCTGATATTTCTTACTTTTCAATCTTCGGGAACTTCTGACACCTGAGACTTCTCGAGACTTCTGAGAATTTTGACTTCCGAGAATTCTGGCTGCTGAGACCTCTGGCCTCTGACTTCTGAAACTTCTGACTTCTAAGTTTTCTGATTTCTTATTTGTGACTCTGAGACTTCTTGCTTTTGAAACATGTGACTCCTGAGACTTCTGACTTCTGCAACTTGTAGCTTCTGAGACTTTTGCTTTTTTAGATTTCCGACTTCAGACTTCTGACTAATGATGTCTAAGACTTCAGAATTCTGTGAATTTTGGCTTCTGGGACTTCTGTCTTCTGAGTATTCTGACTTCTGGGACTTCTAACTATAGTGACTACTAACATTCTAACTGAGACTTATGAAACTTCTGACATCTGACTTTTGAGACTTCTGACTTCTGAGTTTCTTCATTTCTGGTTTCTTATTTCTGACCTCTGAGATTTATGACTTTTTGCACTTCTTCGGAAACTTCTGCCGAGTTCAGTGCGTGATCTCTCTTGTTTCGGACAGCAGAACGATCGCGTGGTCGGCCGAATTATTGTGTTCTGCATTGCGCGGCCGGTAACAAAATTAATCAGTTCAGTGCGTGATCTCTCTTGTTTCGGAAGCAGAACGATCGCCGTCGACCGAATTATTGTGTTCTGCATTGCGCGGCCGGTAATAAATTAATCAGTTCAGTGCGTGATCTCTTGTTCCGGACAGCAGAACGATCGCGCGGTCAGCCATTGTGTTCTGCTGCGCGGCCGGTAATAAAATTAATCAGTTCATGCGTGTTCTATAATGTTTCGGACAGCAGAACGTCGTGCGGTCGCCGTATTGTGTTCTGCTGCGCGGCCTAATAAAATTAATCAGTTCAGTGCGTGATCTCTCTTGTTCCGGACACAAAACGATCGCACGGTCGGCCGAATTATTCTGTCATTGCGCGGCCATAAAATTAATCAGTTCAGTGCGTGTTCTATCATGTTTCGGACAGCAGAACGATCGCGCGGTCGCCGTATTGTGTTCTGCATTGCGCGGCCAGTAATAAATTAATCAGTTCAGTGCGTGATCTCTCTTGTTTCAAAGCGGCTTGGTAGTCATAAGGCTACTGCTTCTGCCTCATACGCAGGAGGTCGTGGTTCAATCCCAGGTCCGTTCCATTCTCCTACTTTGTATCTTTCTCTTTATTTATCATAGCAATCGCTAGAACTGGAAATGGACTTCCATACCGTTTCCATTACTATTCCTATCCTTCAACTTGAGTATTCTATCAGTAATCTGCTAGTGGAAATGAACTATAGAGCTCGTTTCACATCCAATTAGAAAATCCATCAGTTACCTGCTCCTATCTATCACATTGGCGCTCGTTAACCAAGACGGACCTCTGCCTCTCAACCTAACCGAAATTCCAACAAATTCCGATGAACTCGTGGCAAGTGCAGGGGTATATTCGGCTTGAGGTGCGAGTGATTGCATCATCATTTCCTCCCCCTTACCTACATTGACTTGCATTCTGACGTGGCAGGCGCCAGTATGACCTAACAAATGAGATCACCAGTACCTGTACATTGAAGATGTGTGCTAGTCCCAAGCAAACATCTGTTGGTTCCCTGTGCAAGAACAGCTGATCTGGTCATAATGGAGTAGCAACTACGAGCAGTCAATCAAGCTCAAGCTCAAGCTCAACTCTTCTAACTTCGGAAACTTCTGCCTCTTGAGACTTCTGACTTCTAAGACTTCCAACTTCTGAGACTTCTGACTTCCGAGACAATTTTCTGATTTCTTATTTTTGAGACTTCTAACTTCGGAAACTTCTGACAACTGAGACTTCTGGCTTATTAGACTTCTGTCTCCTGAGACATCTAAGTTTTGAGACATCTGAGTTTTGAGACATCTGAGTTCCGAAGCTTCAGAATTCTGCGCATTTTGGCTTCTACGGCCTCTGTGTACTGAGCATTCTTTTGGCTACTGAGACTTCTGCCTACTGGGACTTTCTAACTTCTGTGACCTCTGACTACTGGGACCTCTGACTTCTGACTTTTAGATTCTGACTTCTGAGACTTCGTAGATCTCTGATTTCTGACTTCTGAGATTTCATTACTACAAGACTTCTAACTTCGGAAACTTCCGAAAAACTGAGACTTATGAAACTGCTGTCTCCTGAGATATCCGTCTTCTGAGACTTATGGCTTCTGAAACTTCTGGCTTCTGATATTTCTGACTTTTGAGACCCTTGAATTTTGTAACTTCTCATTTCTGATGCTTCTGACTTCCGAGATTTCTGATTTCTGATATATGTTTTCCGATTTTGGATTTCTGATATTTTTTGACGTAGGGCTACGTCTATGTTTTCTATTTTGGAGTTAACATTGCATTTGCAAAAATCGGGGACTGTCACGAAAATATGATACACTTTGAAAGTTAATATCACAACCGTTTCTGAGTGGATGGATGAAGAGTCAACGCTTCATTGTATTGCTTTGAAAATATTGATTTTCAAACTACTTTTCGACTAACTTTCTTCTATTTTTCGATAATTGGTAAAATGTTCCGAAATAGTTGAATCAACCAATCCACATGCATCGCAAGCACGGATATCAAAATTAAGTAATCTGCGGATTTGGATTGTGTTTCTTGTTTCTTGTTTCTTGTTTCTTGTTTCTTGTTTCTTGTTTCTTGTTTCTTGTTTCTTGTTTCTTGTTTCTTGTTTCTTGTTTCTTGTTTCTTGTTTCTTGTTTCTTGTTTCTTGTTTCTTGTTTCTTGTTCTTTTTCTTGTTTCTTGTTTCTTGTTTCTTGTTTCTTGTTTCTTGTTTCTTGTTTCTGTTTTCTTGTTTCTTGTTTCTTGTTTCTTGTTTCTTTTTCTTGTTTCTTGTTTCTTGTTTCTTGTTCTTGTTTCTTTGTTCTTGTTTCTTGTTTCTTGTTTCTTGTTTCTTGTTTCTTGTTCTTTGTTTCTTTTTCTTGTTTCTTGTTTCTTGTTCTTGTTTCTTTTTCTTGTTTCTTGTTTCTTGTTTCTTGTTTCTTTTTCTTGTTTCTTGTTCTTGTTTCTTGTTTCTTTTTCTTTTCTTTTTCTTGTTTCTTTTCTTGTTCTTGTTTCTTTGTTTCTTGTTTCTTGTTTCTTGTTTCTTGTTTCTTGTTTCTTGTTTCTTGTTCTTGTTTCTTGTTTCTTGTTTCTTGTTTCTTGTTTCTTGTTCTTGTTTCTTGTTCTTGTTTCTTGTTTGTTTCTTGTTTCTTGTTTCTTGTTTCTTGTTTCTTGTTTCTTGTTTCTTGTTTCTTGTTTCTTGTTTCTTGTTTCTTGTTTCTTGTTTCTTGTATCTTGTTTCTTTCGAGTCGAATCCTTTCGATTCGTTCGTCTGTAATCAATCTTTCGAGTTCTTGATTCGATCTGTCGAATCCTTTCGATTCGTGTCAGATCTCGTTCGTCTTCGATCGTTCAGATCCTCGATCGTCAGTCTTTCGATTCGTCAGATCTTCGTTCGTCAATCCTTCGATTCGTGTCAGATCGCTCGATGTCAATCTTTCGATCTTTCGATTCGTTCGAATCCTTCGATTCGTGTCGAATCCTTTCGTGTCAGTCTTTCGATCGTTCGAATCCTTTCGGGATTCGTGTCGAATCCTTTCGATTCGATCTTCGATCGTGTCAGATCTTTCGGTCGTCATCTTCGATTGTGTCGAATCTTTCGGGATTCGTGTCGAATCCTTTCGATCGTATCGAATCTTTCGGTTCGTCAGATCTTCGATCGTGTCGATCTTTCGGGATTCGTCAATCTTCGATTTCGAATCTTTCGATTCGTCAGATCTTTCGATTCGTGTCGAATCCTTTCGATTCGTGTCAATCTCGATTCGTGTCAGATCCTTCGATCATTTCGTCGCGAATCTTTCGTCGTGTCGAATCCTTTCGGGATTCGTTCGAATCCTTTCGGGATTCTTCGATCTTTCGGATTCGTGTCAGATCCTTTCAGATCTGTCGAATCCTGATTCGTGTCGAATCTTTCGGATTCGTGTCAATCCTTTCGGATTCGTGTCATCGATTCGTGTCGATCGATTCGTGTGAATCTTTCGATTGCGAATCCTTTCGATTCGTGTCGAATCCTTTCGGTTCGTGTCAATCCTTTCGATTCGTGTCAGATCCTTTCGGGATTCGTGTCAGATCCTTTCGAGATCGTGTCGAATCCCGGATTCGTGTCGAGATCCTTTCGGGATTCGTCGAATCGCACCGATTCGTGTCGAATCCTTTCGGGATTCGTGTCGAATCGCACCGTTCGTGTCAGATCCTTTCGGGATTCGTGTCGAATCCTTTCGGGATTCATCCGAATCCTTTCGGGATTCGTGTCGAATCCCAGTTCGTGTGCAATCTTTCAGTTCGTGTCGAATCCTTTCGGTTCGTGTCAATCCTTTCGGGATTCGTGTCGAAGTCGCACGATTCGTGTCGAATCCTTTCGGGATTCGTGTCGAATCCTTTCCGGGATTCGATGTCGAATCCTTTCGTCGTGTCAATCCTTTCCGGGATTCGTGTCAAGATCCTTTCGGGATTCGTTCGAATCCTTTCGGGATTCGTGTCGAATCCTTTCGAGTTCGTGTCGAATCAGCACCGATTCGTGTCGAATCCTTTCAGTTCGTGTCGAATCCTTTCGGGATTCGTGTCAGATCGCTTTCGGGATTCGTGTCGAATCCTTTCCGGGATTCTGTCAGATCCTTTCGGGATTCATCGTCGAATCCTTTCGGGATTCGTGTCAGATCCTTTCCGGGATTCGTGCAGATCCTTTCGGGATTCGTGTCGAATCGCACCGGGATTCGTGTCGAGATCCTTTCCGGGATTCGTGTCAGATCCTTTCGGATTCGTGTCGAATCCTTTCGGGATAATGTCGAATCCTTTCGGGATTCGTCAATCCTTTCGGGATTCGTGTCAGATCCCGGGATTCGTGTCAGATCCTTTCGGATTCGTGTCGAGATCGCTTTCGGGATTCGTGTCGAATCCTTTCGGGATTCGTCGATCAGCACCGATTCGTGTCGAATCCTTTCGGGATTCGTGTCGAATCCTTTTCGGGTTGTCCGAATCCTTTCCGGGATCGTGTCGAATCCTTTCGGATTCGTGTCGAAGATCGCCGGATTCGTGTCGAGATCCTTTCGGGATTCGTGTCAGATCCTTTCGGGATTCGTGTCGAATCCTTTCGGGATTCGTGTCGAGATCCTTTCGGGATTCGTGTCGAATCCTTTCCGGGATTCGTGTCGAATCCTTTCGGGATTCGTGTCGAATCTTTCGGGATTCGTGTCAGATCTTTCGATTCGTGTCAGATCCTTTCAGGTTCGTGTCGAATCCTTTCGGGATTCGTGTCGAATCCTTTCCGGGATTCGTGTCGAGATCCTTTCCGGGATCGTGTCGAATCCTTTCGGATTCGTGTCGAATCCTTTCGGGATTCGTGTCGAATCCTTTCGGGATTCATCTCGAATCCTTTCGGATTCGTGCGAATCCTTTCGGGATCGTGCGAATCGCTTCGATCATCTTTGTCGTCAATCTTCGATTCGATGCCGAATCGCCCGGATTCGTGCGAATCACGTTCGTGCCGAATCCTTTCGATTCGTGTCGAATCCTTTCGGATTCTCGAATCCTCGATTCGTGTCGAATCCTTTCGGATTCGTGTCGAATCCTTTCGGGATTCGTGTCGAATCACGGGATTCGTGTCGAATCCTTTCGGGATTCGTGTCGAATCCTTTCCGGATTCGTGTCAGATCCTTTCGGGATTCGTGTCAGATCCTTTCGATCGTGTCGAATCTTTCGATTCGTGTCAATCCTTTCGGGATTCGTGTCGAACTCGATTCGTGTCGAATCTTTCGGATCGTTCGAATCCTTTCGATTCTGTCGTCGCGATTCGTGTCGAATCCTTTCGGGATCGTGTCAATCTTTCGGATCGTGTCGAATCCTTTCGATTCGTCGAATCCTTTCGATTCGTGTCAATCCTTTCGGGATTCGTGTCAATCTTTCGATTCGTGTCGAATCCTTTCGGATTCGTCGAATACTTTGGATTCGTGTCGAATACTTTCGATTCGTGTCAATCTTGATCGTGTCAATCTTTCGATTCATGGCATTATTCATCTCGTTCATGGCGAATCCTTTCGTTCATGGCGAATCTTTCGATTCATGGCGAATCTTTCGATCATGCATCTTTCGATCGGCAATCCTTTCGGGATTCATGGCGAATCCTTTCGGGATTCATGGCGAATCCTTTCGGGATTCGCGTTGAATCGTTTTGAATCCTTCCAGGATTCGTTTTGAATCCTTTCAGGATTCGTTTTGAATCCTTCCAGGATTCGTTTTGAATCCCTCCAGGATTTCTGATTTTCTGTTTTTCTAATTTTCTGATTTTCTGATTTTCTGATTTCCTGATTTCCTGATTTTCTGATTTTCTGATTTTCTGATTATCTGATTTTCCAATTTTCTGATTTTCTGATTTTCTGATTTTCTGATTTTCTGATTTTCTGATTTCCTGATTTTCTGATTTTCTGATTTTCTGATTTTCTGATTTTCTGATTTTCTGATTTTCTTTTCTGATTTTCTGATTTTCTGATTTTCTGATTTTCTGATTTTCTGATTTTCTGATTTTCTGATTTTCTGATTTTCTGATTTTCTGATTTTCTGATTTTCTGATTTTCTGATTTTCTGATTTTCTGATTTTCTGATTTTCTGATTTTCTGATTTTCTGATTTTCTAATTTTCTAATTTTCTGATTTTCTGATTTTCTGATTTTCTGATTTTCCGATTTTCCATTTTTCCGATTTTCCGATTTTCTGATTTTCTTATTTCTGATTTATGATTTCTGACTTACGACTTCTAAGATTTCTGATTTCTGAAACTCCTGACCTCTGATATTTCTGACTTCTGATATTTTTGTCTTCCTGTCCTTCGTCCTTCTGAAATATCTGATTCCTGATTGTTTGATGAAGTTTGCTGATATTTACCATAGATTCGCATTTCGGAATGAAATTGATTACTAATTATTCAAACAACAAATCAATAGGCGATTTATGTTTATAAAGTTAGAGTTACGCTAGCGCTTAATGAAAAAGCGTCACAATTCATGAAATGAAAATTCAACCACGCCATAACAACCTTCATACAACGTGAAACGGCCTTTCAGCCGCAATCCAAACCAAGCAGTCCTAACATTCCGGCCACCCAGAATGTGGAACAAAATCGACTGAACATGACGAAGCAAAATCTGTTTTTAACCACCTAATTTTTATTGAAGCTCTGTCCTTAAGTCAAGTTGAACTTCAAAAATATTTCGCCTATCTCAACCTTTCAGTCAAACCTTTTGTTTCTAATTAGGTAAATGTATTATAGTACCTTACATTGTCGTCTTTTACCTGCATGCTTTGCCTAAAACTCCAGAAAGCTGATTTAATCAAACAGAAAACCATTCCAAAGAAGGCTTACATAAAATGTACATTCATTGGCCTCAACTTTCGTTCGCGTGAACCTGTGTGCTATTTGTCAAACGAGTTACACGTAATTCCGTTCGGATGTCGCCTTCCGTCGGGCCATGTGGGCTTCCATTGCAACGGTTTTAAGCCACCTGTCTCGATAACCAACAGAATCGCCCCACTTCCGCTAGCGCGGTTGGATTCGTGACAATTTCAGTGCGACAAAAAAATCTTTCTCAGGTTCGTGGCTGCATTCGCTTGCGGCCGTGCTGGCTTACAGTGACATCGAGTTTTTGTTCCGCGGACGTTCAAATTGTCTCCACCGTTGATCTCTCGGAATTTTAATGAAACATGTGTCACGGATCCTACCAACAGCGGCGGAAGACAGGGAGCGCGTGCTTGTGTCAGTTCGAAACGGATTTCTATTGGATTTTTCAACCGGTTACAAGTAGACACCGCCTTGTTGCTCATGGTGGGTGATGTTGACAAATTTCGCTACTCACGCGGATTACAAAAGCTGTCAATCGTCAATGGAAACTTGATCAAATACCGTCGTCTCGGGGCTCACTGCTGGCTGCTCGGTCACACGTGGCCCATGTCCGTTCAACCTTGTGGCTTGCATTTGTTTGCCGCGCATCATCGCGCCATGTACGGTTTTTTTCTATTTCAAACATTTATCACCGCCAAGGCAGACACTCGATGGCATAGTCGGGGTTTCTATGCACAAAACCGCGCTGATCTGGCTCGGCGAACCGATGGTCAAAGCGCGCCGTCGATGATGGACGAAGGAATGTTGCGCCAGCTGAGTAACGTTTGCAGCCCATCGAATGGCTATTCTTGGCGAATCGCCAACATTGTGGTACTTTTTTGTTTGGGCTACAATAGATAGGTACTTCTGTTGATGTGGGGACTGTGTTTTGAACTTATTTACGCGAATGCCATACTATCAGGATATGGATGGAGAAGACATTGAGAGATTGAGCCTTTTTAGGTCGTTTCGTCAGTTCGAAAACCATCACTTCCTGCACAGCAGAGTGTTGGTGCAAGTTCTGTGCATTTAAAAACAATATTTTCAAAATACATTCAGAAAATCAATCAGAAGTAAATGCATGAGGTGTTTCTTATCAAAGAAAAAAAAATCTACGTGTGATAAAAATTTCTTCTGCATATAAATCAGCACATTAAAACTGAAACGACATTCTGTGGGCGATCTCAATTCTCAATTAAAGCACACCCATCCATCAGTTCCATTCAACAGATAGAACGCACGACTTACTTCGCAATCCGGGAGCGGCAGCGAAGCAATGTTTTCTTAAAGTTTCGGAGAAAATTTAATCGTTTCTTGCCGTTTTCACCCTCCTAAGCTGTTATAAATTGCAATGCGTCCGTGCCACAATACGCTCCAGTTTTAATGACCACCAATCATGTTTTTTTGTGGAACATGCTCTCAAAATCCTCCCGCGCGGTTCAGAAGTTTTACGATTTGCTATTTCGCTAATCACACCGCACACATCTTTTTAATTTTCGTTTGCCGACTACGTACATCACATGTGCCCTTGCACACAAACCGGCACTCACGCATGGAAAACTGTTTATTTGGTCCCCTTTCCTGATGCTTCCTTCCACCAGACTGGGAACCAACGAACGCATGCAAGTTTGTCCATGCCATCGCGAGCGGCAGGCGAGTTCCTGCGGAAAGGACCGAGAGTGGAACAAGCATGCTCACAACATATGGCGGTGGATGCATCATGGCGTATGCCCGAGTAGTGGGAAAGTTTAGTAAAGATGCAATTTTTCACACTTTAAATGAATCGCTGATTTATGTAAAATTTCACCAAAATCTCATCAGCTACTATTCGAAAGAAGCATTCTATGCACAGCTAGAGCAGACATATGATGAATGCCTACTAGAGTGATTCAAATTTTGACTTTCTCGCTCCTCTATGCTTGAACGTAAGCTATGGGTACTGAAAATTTCGTTTTTGGGCATTCAGGAAATTCCGCAATTCCATGGAATTTGAGTATGGAAATCTGTTTTTCTGATTTCGTTTCGTATCGTTAAATTTCAAAAATTTCGACTGAAAAATCGTTCTTTAAACGAAATTAAACGGAATTTCGAAATTAATTTTTAAGAATTACAGTTTCCATAAAATAAAATAAAATCAGCTGCGCCGCTGAATAAAGCCATTCAAATTCTACTCAATATTTTATACATATAAATTCTGTCACTAAATCTCACTACGTAATACAAATTCTATCTTCAACAGAAACGCATTTAGCTTTCAATTTGGTAATTAAAATAATATTGTTCAGTGAAGTAAAATAATTTGTAGATCTCATCGTTTTGGTATGCTATATTTGTATTTAAATTAACTGATTTGGGTATGAAATATGTGATGTATTATTAGGCGTTTGTTCGATTTGTACTCTTCTAGTTGTTGAAACTCTTCGATAAGTGAAATAATCCTCACTGGACTACTGAGAATTGTCCGTTTTCCTTTGTCTTTTGAAAGTATTCAGTTTAAACAATCATTGTTTGAAAGCAATAAAATGGAGATTGTGACGTTTCAGAAGTTTTCCTAATTTAGTAGATTGTTAGATATTTGCAGATTTAACAATGCTCCAGATTTGAGACATTCTCTGATATCTCATTTATTTCGGATTCTGAAACTGATCCATATCATTCCGATTGAGATCATTGTCATGACCTAAACTTCTACCTTCAGATATTTTTGATTCCGAACATTATGGAAATCTATAATTTTCTCACATTTTCTAGATCCAGATTATTCAATTGTTTCAAAATCTGTAACGTTTTACGTTTTTGCAATCAATTTTTGATTAAGTCAAAATAAGAATTTATGACGTTTTTCTCTTTTTAAGTAAAATCATAAATTAAAATTATTTGGAATTAATTAAATAGTGAAACATTACATTACGTAAATAATTTGCAAACCGGACGAAAAGAAATTTGAATTTTTTGTATGTCGATTACGAGGTTTGTGTCTTGACTAAATTATTATCCAAATAGAAATTGACCGTAGCTGTTGTAGTGTTCTTATGTTCGTTTTATCGACTCACCGAAGGCGCGCACTCTTTGTCGCCATTTCAAATTTATTTGGCGCAAATTTAAAATGATTGACGACTTCTCAAAGGATAAGTTTCTTTATAAAATTCGACACAGAACTCGATCATTTCGCTAAGTGAACGGCTGGCGATTAGAAGTGTTTGCGAGTAGGCTACGTTTTTCAGTATTTTAAGTTGAGTTTGCTGGTTTGACTAATAGGTAAAGTGTGATTGGAGTAGATTATTCTGTGTCTATTTTAATCAAATTTCTAAAATTAACGTTAACGTAGCAGACGTCATTAGGACGTGTTTTTTGAATTTCGCGAACACCGAGTTAGTTAAGTGAAACGTACAAACAGGTAAACGAATTTTAATGTTTAATGTAAAGTTTTGTTAATGAAACGAGTTCGCGTTGGACTTTCCAGCGCATTGCGCTTTTGGAAGGTGGATTTTGTATTCGACCGGAGTCGGGTACGGAATAAGTGTTCTACAGGGCCGCCATTTCGTCCAACGGACATCGAGCTCGAGCGTGCGTTAAGGCCCGCCTGTAAAGGTAGTTAAACGGAGGAGGTGAAGTCGCCCGTCAGAAAGCGAAAACTCGGTGATCGCCAATCAACCGTCGAAGGTAAGATCCCAAGCCAATTCCGTGGATCATTCCAGAGAGTGCGGTCCCGTACGTCGTCAATAATCGTACGCTGGACCGACCGAACCGACGTTAGTAGTCTTCCTTTTAGTCCTCGCTCGGTGAACCGGAAAGGTACGCGAAGCCGGGTCGTTAGGAAAGGAAGCTACTAGCTTAAGGAACGTTATTCCGGACCACTCTCGATTCCGAAATCGGAAGCCTTCCGTCCAGCCGGCACTCCCTCCATCTTTAGTTTCGGCCATATCGCTCGAGCTCAACCTCCATCGCTGCGCGCCAATCTGCAGCATCCCCAGACAACCACACATCACATAAGAATGCACAATCAAAATCGTTCACGGATCCAAATTTCATCAGAATCGCATTGTTGTGCAAAGCTTATCAGGTTATTTATAAATTTTCCCGCACAGTAGGCTATTTTACGAGTTTATTCCAGCTTCGTTTATTGACATCGCATATTCCGGCAATCAAACTCACGAAATCGGATTATCTGTCAAACAGAGTTTGTTATCACAAATTTCATCGCAATGCATAACGAACAAACTCGCATAAAATCGTGCACATCGCATACTTCCGTGCAACGTCGGATAAGAAATACACATATATTATTGTTAAAAGTGTTTTCGCGACTGGTAAGCGATGAAATTTGTGCGCATAGGCATCGCATAACAGAAAAACAATTCTATTATGCATGCACTTGGCTGCGGCAAAGCTAATCGGCCGCCATCGCCACAACCTGGTCGGAGGACATCGTCGCCATCTTCTCGGCGGAGTCTTCCAACGCATCAAACGAGAAGCAAAACCTGCGCAGGTATGTGGGCTTGTTGTTTCATGGCCATGATTTTGCTCTTTTCTCCATTCCGTACCGTTGAAAATGGTCCAACCCGAATAGTAGAATAAATGTTGTGTATAATTCGAAGTTGCTTGAGTTTTTAATTTGTATTGCGTTTCACGGGGCTGGGAAAATTCACTCCCATTGCGTTGGCCGTGGCTACAGTTTCTCGAGTTTACTTCGGAGATTGCTTTTCGTTTACAGTACAGCGGATTGAACGAGTTCAGGTAGGTGGGGAAGAGTATTCTAAACGTAAGTAATTTTGGAGCCAGCGACCGTTCGAGAGTCCCCAGAGGTAAAGGGTCTGTAAAAGTCGGGCAAATAGAGAGCACGACCGGTGGTCTCTCTTCGAGAGTGGCGCTTAAGCCACCTTGTTTTAAAATTACCTCGAAACAATTCGCGAACGGTTACAAATCGTACCGATTTTCTGTCACAATCGTGCCTGTGCGGTGCGTTTTCCGTAGGACAGTTTGTTTTTAGTTTGGACGTGCTGCTGCCTTTAACAATTAATACAGGCCGGACTCGATTATCCGGAGTGTTGAAAAAAATTTCACTCCGGATAACCGAACCCTCCGGATAATCAGGCCATTTTTGTTGTCGCTGAAAATTTAATCTTCACTCAAATAATCTTTATTCTAGTTATATAAAATCTGATAAAATATCCCGTTGGTCCGTTCATGGGTTCTGACTACCGTTAGAGGTCAGCGCCGATCCGAAAATCGTCAGCGGCGGCGTTTGTCATAATTTTGGTCGGCATAATTTTTTTTTCAGGATATTTTGAAGACATTAACGGGAGAATCTTTTTATTTCGAAATCAACGTGAAATTCTGTGAATTTCAACAGGAAGTCCTTGGAAATTTCCGCAGGTAATTCTTTGAGATTCCCAAAAATTCGTTTATTTTCCGGAAATTTCTGGAATTTGCACCTGGTCTTCATGGCCGGTTGTTAGTGGCGTCGGTCATCTAAGCGTATTGCAAGCCATAGAGTGGGAGTTTGATTCCCGCCGCAGTGAAGAACATTTCGTGAAGCGGAAAACGCTCCGCTGGTTCACTGGGTGCTGTGTGATATCCTGTCCGTTGTCTGCTAAGTGTTCAGTATTCAGTCTGTGCGACCTCTGGTCAAAGACGGTGATCATGTCTTCCTTTCTTTTAATCCTACAAAAGATCTTAATTTAGAAATTTCTTAAATTTCAAGTAGTATTTTCGAGATATCAAAGGAAATTCTTCAGAATTTTCAATGAAAGTTCTTAGTTTTACGAAAAGCTTTTCGATTTTCACGAAAATGTATGGAATTTTCAAGAAAAATAGCTTTTTTGCACAAGAAATCCTCTGGAGTTTCAACGGGATTGCCATAAGCTGTCGGCGGCGACGGCGCATACCTCTAACCATCGTGTGGAGGATCCAAAAAAAGAAAAATTCTAAATTTTCGTTAAGCATCAAGATTTTTCAGATGCACTTGATGTTGTGGCTTATACATGTCTGGCCTTCGAGAATACCGAACGTTCAAAATAAAACAAAAATAATTAATTTCATCGAATAGCTAGCACCATATGAACTTCTAACATCGGAATTTATTTTATTTGATTTATTCAAATTAAGGCCTCTGCAATACATAAAATTCATCTACATTTAGCTCGGTCTGTAGTTGCACGTCGCCAACTTTGTAGTCCAGGGAGGGACCACAAATCGATCCACCTTGCACTCTGCGCACTTCCGTTTTGTCCCCTGCGATCCCTATCAGAACCATTTTCACCGGGTCATTACCTACATTCCCCTCTCCCCTATGTCACACTTTTTGTATGAGTATCTAAAAATGTGTATGGATTATCATTCAAGAAACCCCTCCCTTCAAGCGTTACGTAATTTACGGATGTTCCCTAAACACAAGGATTTTTCAGCGCCATTTGTTGTTACTATGAACATAGAACTGGTGTTTTAATCCATACATGAACCACCGCTGATGAAATTTTTTTTTTTCACGTAAGTATTGAGGCTGTTCACAAATTACGTAACGCTGGAAGGAGAGGAGGGGTCGACCGTATGTTACGATTCTTACAAACCAATTAATATAAAAGCGTTACGAGGGAGGATGGATCCAAAATCTTCAAATTTAACTTACGTTTTGTAAAATGAATCCATCCGAATATTCCGAAGGACCATTTGGTGGCATGAATCACAATTCAATGCTGTACTCAGAATGTACATACGAATGCTTAAAAATATATCGGTGCTTTGAATTGAAATTCTTGGAATGACCAATTATGAATGTTCATTTCCGTTTTCTTAGGGCTCTTTCACAAAATCCGTAACGTTGAATTTGATAATTTTGTTACCCCACCCTCCCTCTCGTAACTTATGGAAGGTTTTTTTTTAAGGATCAGGCGCTTGGTCTGACTTCCTTATTTCCCCTAAAGCGTTACGTAATTTGTGAACAGTCCCTTGGGGGGGGGAATCCATTAACTACGTAACGCAAAACTAGGTCATTTTCGACCTCCCTTCCCCCTATAACACACTTTTTGTATGAATCATTGCAAATTTTTGTATTTATTGTCACACTTCGAACCTCCCTCCCCTCTAAGCGTTACGTAATTTAGGTTGCTTCCTTAAGAAAGCGAGAAAGCCACTATCATGTCTTGCACATATTGGATACGTTACGGATACACAAAGATAAGATTTCTATTTTTCTAAGATAGGTGAAAATATTACACCGGATAATCGAGCCATTTTCTCCGGTTAATCGAGCCTCTAGATAATCGAGTCCGGCCTGTATTCAGCAATAATCGTAAAGGTCTGCGTTCGAGTTGTTGGCATAAAATGAGTAATGGCCGAAATACTATTTTTTGTGCAAAAAGCGCGTAAATAGTCCAGCCATTTTTTTTGCACGTATTCTCAACCATCAAGTTGTAGTCAAATGGAAATCCTGTCTTATCATTTTATATTGAAAGTTGGCTGGATCGGACTACGGACTCAAAAGTTATGGCAAAAATACTATTTTTCCATAATACACCAGAAAGTCGCCGATGCTGCAGGTGGATTATTCAGGGGTTTTTTTTCTAAATAATTTTTGCAAGTAAATGCAAATGCAAGTAAAATAAAACAAAGGTTTTTAATTGCATTTTATTTTTTTTATGGTGATTCGATTATCCGGAGGATTTGATTATCCGGAGTGAAAATAAAATCGATACACCGGATAATCGAGTCCGACCTGTATTTGGATGATTCTGTGTCAAATTAATTAGGTTACACTGGCGATCACCTTTTCAGAGCTACCGACTGAATAGCAACAAGGCAGTCGCAATTGAATTTTTATATCATGTCCTAGCTTCATTTTATTGCTAAAATCAGCAAATATGACCGTATTTTTTACCTAAATTTGTTCTTTATTTTGCAGGCTGCAGAAATAACGGCTTTACAGATTCATCATGGAATTCGGAACGTTTCGGGCACCAGGAAATGCGAGGCAAGTGAACTGTTCCACATAATCCGGGATGTTTAGCCACTGTAAGCTAATGCCTATATGCAGGTATTTTGAAAGTCAGCGCATCCCACGCACCAAAGAATTTGTGAAAAAGCCATGAAACAAAAAAAAAGGTTTTCATCTAGCAGTCATAATTTTCGTTTATCTTCCAAGGCTAACTCCATAAAAAAAAGTGATGAATGAAAAATGTCCCTCATCATAAACAACTCACAACGTGAAAAAAATACTTTAAATTAAATAATTATTATTTCCAACAGACCTCAGTAAAAATTTTGAAAAAGTCGAGTTTTGTATTGCAATCAACTGCTTAGATCTGTTGAAAAGACCACATTGGAAAGTTTTACAGATTCAATAAATCTTCATGAATTTGGTCGAAAATTTACCTGGAGACTTTATTTAAGATGTTAATTGAAATGGAGGGGTGGCACTTTAAATCTGTAATACTTTTCAAAATGGTAAACAAATCTTCTTCTTCTTCTTCTTCTTCTTCTTCTTCTTCTTCTTCTTCTTCTTCTTCTTCTTAATAACTGTGGAAGTGTTCTAACGCACAGTTAATATTCTGAGTTTCTGATTTTACTCTGAGGCCGTTACATTTAATGAAAATTATGTTCTACTGATGCTGGAAAGGTCAAGGGGGAGGGGATAATAAAAGATAAATATTAAACTGAAAAAAAAATCAAAAACCTCCTCGGATTTGTTGAAGAATGTTTTGAAAATCCTAATAATTTTCCAAATTTTTTAATGTTGTAGCATCAAAATTTTATTTTTTTCAATCTACGACCTTGACTCTAAAAATATTAACAAAATTATTTTCTCCGGAGTTTTTTTATTCGTTTTTTTGCTATTTATATAATGCTAAAAATCTATCTAATAAAAATTTCGCGGAAAAAATTTAAATTTCGTTTCGTTTCGTAAAATTTCGAATCAATTGGATCCGGATTTCGTTTCATTTCGAAGTTTTGGAAGAAAAATTTAATTTCGTTTCGTTTCGTCAGGAAAATTGTGCATACCCTTACTTGAACGATGACGTTTGCTGTTTTGTTGATCCTCCCACGGTTTTCTGTATATCGTGATTGATCCTCCTAAATTTTTAGCTAATTTGGATGTAACTAGACTGAGCCGGTAGTTTCAAGCTTGTATGAAAATTACTATAAAACATCTCTTTTGGAGAAAACCGTTTCGCAACGTTGTTCATTAAGATCTAAAAATATATGACTACGTTGCCGACATAGAAAATTTTGCAATGAAACTGATCTTTCTTGTTGCGAAACGGTTCTATGTTTGTAAGATAAGTTATTAGGGAAATACTGAATTGTGGTAAATTCAAATAAGTGAGCATTTTTGTTTTCCTTATAACTTTGCTTACAAAAGTCAAATCGTTTCGCAACAAAAACTGTCCTGCTTAGGAAGTATTCTATGAAACCATTGTGTCGTTTGCATTTGAATAGTTATTGGGTCGCAACACGGAACAGTATTTCACTTAAGTGGCGATTCTTATAGTAATTTACATTCAAACTTCAAACTGCGCGTGCTCAGTCTTCTTCTTCTTTATTGGCATTACATCTCTCACTGGGACATAGCCGCAGCTTAGTGTTCATTAAGCACTTCCACAGTTATTAACTGCAGGGTTTCTAGCAAGTTACCATTTTGCATTCGTATATCATGAGGCTAACACGATGATACTTTTATGCCTAGGGAAGTCGAGACCAGGGTTGTTAATCGTTAAATTATCGTTATCGGCGATAAAGTTGATTCTGTTTAACGTTATCGGTTGCTACGATAAAGATGAATCAACGCAGTAATTATCGAAATTCGATAATTCAACGTGAGTTAACTCAATAATTTTGCGATAATTTCCTATTAGAACAATACATTTATCGAGAAGAATTTAGTATTCTTGTGCATATAAGTGCAGTTTTTGCTACGATTATGAATGGGACGTTCATCATTATGTTTGGGTAAATTGCCATTTCATAAATGTTCCAGGATTCGGTCAGATATTGTAATAAACACGGCTCAATAGCGTAATTGGAATCCCAAACTGATAACGAATCATAGAAATCTGCAATGACATTTTTAGATTTGTCCTGTTTATGTTCATTCAGAATTCCGGTTTAAGGCCGTACGGATCGCTTCGAAGGATTTATGAGTTTAATTTTTTTTTATTGGAGACATCGCGTTAAGTTTGTGTTTCAAGATATTTTTCTTTTGATTTGCTGACATCCAACAACAATTTCGATGGATCAGCCAAAGCTCATACCATGAAAACAATATGAAACATGTTATCGCTTTGTCAAGCAGAAGTCCGAGAAAAATTTTGAAGTGGCGTGTACTTTATGTCCTACAAGTGCGGCTAATATAAGTTGTGGATACTCATCTTCAGCTAATTTAAACCACTTGATGGTAAGGTTTTATATTTCATTATTTCGTTTAGTACATATTCTCTTAATTTTACTCTAGAGGAAACATCATGGAACGATGAAAAATTCCAAACGGAGGTTGAATACTGGGAAGAAAACGAGACAACGATACAGAACCATGCCAAATCACGAAAGTCTTGCATGATGCCGTTGACGCCCTTATAATTAATGAAGGTTTGGACTTTATCTTGATTCATTTATTTTAAAGAATAGCTGAGTTGGGATTAGCAGACAGTATGACGGTTGGATGTCGACAATCACTAACAAAACGTATGGATGACAGGTTCCAAGAAAAGCTTAAGAAAATGAAGAAACAGCTATTATCTGTGAAGTATGTGGCTACAACTGCAGATTGCTGGACTAAGTTCCGAAGGAGTTACTTGGGAATGACTCTGTACTGGATCGATGACACCACAGAAAGAAAATCATGCTTTAGCGTTGAAAAGATAAAAGGAAGACATACAGCAGATGTTTTAGCCGCTGCTTATTTTGGTATCCATGTAAGTTTTGAGCTACTCTCAAGGTTCGTCGATGCCGGACAGTGCTGCTAATTTGATGAAGCAGATTTCGTATATGCATGCGAAGAAGGTAACTAAGCGAATCTAAGCGAATGAGCAAAAATCAATCAAATGTGCTCGCATGCAAGACGAGGTTGTACTATTCCGTTTGTTTCTACTTTATTGTAACTTTGACAGAATCGTAATTGAACCTCAACAGTAATCCGTTCAGTGTCTCGTACTTGACTCTCGCACGAGTGGTCAAGAGACACTGAAGATCTTACTTTGAGGTCGAAAACTATATCTGTTAAGTACAATTAAAGATGCAGTTAAATGGAATAGAAACTCTCGTTATGGCAAGTCAGTACATTCCACTAAAAGCTCAAAACAATGTTTTCATCAATCAAATGAATTTTGGTTCAGACCACATGGAAAGTAGAGACGAAGGCCAGTTCTGCCGTGGAAGAATTAGATATCGTTGATGTGGATTTGTTGCTAACCAACGAAGAAGGCTAAGAAAAAGAATAAACTCTCTTATTATCGTTAACGCAAAATCATCGAAAAACTGTTATCGTTATCGTAGTTGGCGTTAATTAATCGACGTTGAATTATCGATTAACAACCCTGGTCGAGACAATTTCCAATCCGAAAATTGCCTAGACCGGCACCGAACATCTTACTGCACGGCTAAGGAGGGCATCTACATCCTCCACATCCAAATTAGCTACAAATTTAGGAGGATAAATAAAACAGCAAATGTCATCGTTAAAGAATAGAGGAGCAAAAAAGTCAAAATTTGAATCACTCTAATGCCCACTGCGGGATGTCAAAATCGTCATCGACGACAGGAACGCTCAGGTAGAAAGGGCGGAAGTATTCAGACCGGAGATCGAACCGACCCCGAGCAGCACAAGTCAAACAAAACTGGTTGCAGCAACTTGATTGTGACTAAATCTGGTCACATATGAGTTGCAGTAACCTATGTGGAATATGTGTGCTACTTGGGACGACACATGTTTCTACGTTCTGGGTGTAAGGGCCATGGGTTTTATGTCCGGACTCTAAGCACCGATAGCACATATCCATTGAAAGTGGCTTGAGTATGCTTATTTGGCGTACTGACTAGACGATCTTGGACTTCCCTCGCTCCATGACTTTTTTGCTTTCCACGACCGATAAGCTGAAGTAGGCTACCTGCGTGCCAAAAGATCCACCTCTTCGACGCAGAGGTCTTCTCAACGTCCATAACACCCTGCGATCGTTGGCCATCGTTGCTCCTCCAAGACATGAGCATTATGACTGCACAATTCGTAGTTGGTACTCCGTGATTGACTAGAAGTTGTGAAATTGTACAAAGAACACAATGAATGGGACTTGGGACTAGCTACCCATTCTCAATGTACACGTTTCGGAGCTCAAACATCCAAAGTCAATAACGGCGCCGGCTACGTCCTTACGGTCATACACGAAGGGAAGGATTGTTAGTCCGACTCTCGTTGCGATCTATGGGATGGGTAATAACACTAATTCGCTGTTTCGTCACGAGAAAAAAGTTGCATGCATGCACGCCCGGTGGCATATGAAACTGAGGAGAATCGCAATTGGACGACTGAAGGGACGTGCAGCACTCCTTCACTTTCCCGATAGCTACTGCAAACAATTGAAGATCGCACTTGTCTCGACCGGAGCAAAGCGCAATACATGCGCATTAGACCTCTTCATGTTTTCAAAAAGTATCGAAAATTCAACCGGTCAGCCAAGAATCACAATTCTTATGCTAAACTAAGTCTCCTGTCAAATTTTCAGCTAATTCGGATAAAATTTCGATGGCTCAAGTCGATTTAGTGTTTTTGGGCTATTTTCAATTTTGGAAAAAATCTAACAAGAGATATACACGTCGAAAACTATCGCAACAACCTCTATACGGAAGCTTTTGGTGTGCTCTACAAATCTTGTGAACAATGGATCAATCAAGGTAACTCATTTAGCACTAACCGCATCAAAACAACGGCGGCACTGTATACATATTTCTATTCATGTGTGTTTGACTGGAACATGTCTGGGTGGCGCAATCTGTTCATTTCATGCGCGCAGTTTTGCTTATTGATTGGTCCATTCCATTCATTTCGTTTACGTTTGTCCATGTTAAAGTGATTTTCAACTTTCAATACACCACTGTTTCCCTAAGAGTCGTTGTTCTAAAATTTGCGTTTATTACAATTAGCTTTATGTACCCGGCCTTGCTCGGAATTGCCAGTTTGGTTCGCAGTTTTTTCACAATCAAAATGATAAAACCAATTGGTCAACAGGGTAATTGTGTTTACTTATTGATACTTTCATTTGATTAAAGAAGGCTTTTAGAAACTTGACTGATTTTGAAAAAGGGATCGTGGTTTGAATAGGCTATTCCGAGCAAACGTCTATTTCTAAGAAGGAAAACCTCACCGATGCATTATTCGGGCAAACGCATATTTTTAAAGAAGGGTCACACCACCATTGCCTTATTCCGGGCAAATGCCTACATTTAAAGACAGTCACATCCACCATTCAGGAGGAAACACATTATTCTTTGCTTTCACTGGGCAAACAAGATTCCGATGAAGGTAACAATTACCATGCTTTATATCCCAAATGCATGCTTTCTATGAAAGATTTTACTGATGCTGTTCATAATTATCCCAAATGCCTTCATGTCAATGACCTTGGCAAATAATGTCATGTTAATGGCCAGCTTCATTCAGGGAAATGCCATATTCTTGGATATGTGTATCGGAAGTATCGTTTTGGGAAATATTTTCGTTAAAGTCATTTTTCGGAGAATGTTATTATCGGAAAATGTTATTGTCGAGGTCTTGGTATTTTGAGAAATTCGCAATTTGTTTTCGGTACGTTGACAATGTCAAAGAACCTCGGATAGACTAAATAAGACGGATTTTTAAATTAAGACGTTTTCTAAACAATACCAACCCCAATAACCTCCCGCATTCCAAAAGTCCCTCCCAGCCTGTCTATAATAGTTTCCTTTGGGAAGAGAATACGAAAATTTATTGGTGGAATTAAATGTAGAGTATTTAATTCGTCTTAGACGGTTGAGAGAATACGTGTTTACAAAATAAAAATTAAATGACCGACCCCTATCCACTAAAATCGTTTCCTTAGGACAGACAATATTTGAAACAAATTTGGTTTAAATCGGTCATGGGTTCAAGACTTACATTGAGTTGATCGATTGCTAACAATACCCTCCTCTCACCATCCTCCTCTTTTCAAAGACCATTCCCCTACACTATCGTCGTCTCCTTAACATGAAGAATATTGTGTCTAAATTTGTTGAAATCGCCAAGGGTTCAGAATTTACACTGAGTTGATCGATAACAAGCAATACCATCCCCGCACCTCCCTTTTACAAACACATGCTTAACATTGTCGTCTCCTTAAGATAAAGAATGTGTGTACCAAATTTGGATTAAAATCAATGGCAAGGGTTCAGAGTTATAGTGAGTTGATCGATAACTAAGCAATACCCCTCTCCGCACACCCTCCCCCTTTTCCCCCTCCCTCCGTAAGATAAAGAATGTGTGTTCCAAATTTGGTTGAAATCGGCTAAGGTGCTCAGAAGTTACACTGAGTTGATCGATAATTAACAATACCCTCCCCCACCCCTCCTTTTCAAAGAGCATTCCTAACCCCCTATCGTCGTCTCCTTAAGATAAAGTATATGTGTTCAAATTTGGTTGAAATCGGTCAATGGGTTCAGAGTTATGCTGGAAGATACTTCAAACATACAAAACATACAAACATTGAGTTTTATATATATAGATGATTATAGATTATTTGCTAATTTGTTATATTATTATTCTCTTTTACCTGGACATTTGAGTAATATGATTGCATGGATTTACCGTTAAATTCTTAATCAAAGCTGAACATTTGTAATAGAATTTGCACGTTAGGATTCTTCAACAAGTTGTTCAGACAAAACATAAATTAAATCATATGATATTTGTCTTACAACAAACGACTTCCAAATTTTGTTAAATTCATCATATGTCTGCATGCTTTTAACATTGAGTGCATTGTATAGAAAAGAAATCAAGCTTCTTGTTTGAACAACTTGTTTGAGAGAAATCTCAGCGTGCAAATTTATGACAAATGTTCAGCTTCTGATTTTTAAGAATTTAACGGTTAATCGCACATGAGCAATTATATTACTCAAATTTCCAGGGAAAAAGAGGAACTATAATATAAGAAATTAACAATCAGTTGTCATAAACTCAAGAGTTTTGTAGAACAACGACTTTTGGGAAGCAGTATTTTATGCATAAAAGCTTAAAAATCACTTTAACATGGACAAAACGTGAACGAACGAACGGCAATGTTCACAAGACTTGTAGAGAACAAAAGCTTCCGTATAGAGGTTGTTGGATAGTTTTCGACGTTTATATCTCTTGTTGATTTTTTCCAAAATTGAAAATGTCCAAAACACTAAATCGACTTGAGCCACCTCGAAATTTTATCCGAATTAGCTGAAAATTTGACAGGAGACTTATTTTAGCATAAGAATTGTGATTCTTGGCTGACCGGTTGAATTTTCGATACTTTTTGAAAACATGAAGAGGTCTATTGCGCATGATCCACCGAGAACGAAATTGATATTTTATTATTTTTCCGACGACTGAAACACGCACTGCACTTACTTGCTCGATGGCTTCTGCAAACTGTTGAAGATCGTGCTTGTTTCGACCGAAGCAAAGCGCAGTACATGCGCATGAGCCACCGAACACCATTCAGATAATTTACCATTTTAGACGACTAAAAACACCCCAAGTAACAAATTTTACTTTAAGGCACATCTACGAGTAGAATTAAGCACCACTTGATAAAACCAGGAATAAATCTAAAAATTCTTTCAACACCTTAATAAACTAATATAAATCACCAATAAGCTCAATTTGGCCAACTCTACAAAGTTGTAGAAGAATATCTTAAAACTTTTTAGATCGTGCAAAACGTATTTCTCTTTGGTTTCAAATCTTCCATAAAACTATCAGTTCAATCAAAGTTAATTGCTATGAAGATATTGATTTGGAAAATGTATTGGGTAACCACTTTCCTTCGATGGGAGTATGGGACTCGAACCCGACCCGGTACGCTTGACATAACTTCCCAAAGTTGGAGGTCGTGACACCCATCCATAAAGATTTACACAGGCTGGAGGGTCGCGACCACTTTCCACTTGGAAAACTATGCGCTTAGACTGGTGCTTGACCAGCCTAAGCTGAAGGACCTCTCGGCCTTCGCAACCTAGCGGTTACTGAACGAGCTCGAGATTCCCCATATGGACGCATAGTCAAATCACTCGCAAATCAATTTTCTCAAGCCAATACTTCCCACTAATGGGCGGTACACGTCCACATTAGAGGACGTATATTTAGAATGTCTGGCGGCTATACACATTCTTCATCAGCAACTGTACTGATCAAGTGAGGTTGTGTAAGCTATTTGCCAGTCGGTCGTCAGCTCAGACCCGACCGCATTGCAGGTTGCGTGCTCTTGCCTGCAATGCGGACCAGACAATAAAAAATATAAATGAGCAGATCATAAATATCCGACTAGAGAGCATTACTAAAACTTAACACAATTTTAACATATTGTGATTTTTATAACTTATTTTGATAAAATTTTGTGCTTAGTAGCCATTATCTTTGACATATTGTAACAGGATTTTAACATAATAAGATTTAAAAATGCTTAATACCAAATTGCCCAACAGTAGACAAAAAATAGACGACAAAGTCTCCTGCCATAGATATCACAAACGCATATAATTTGAAAGGTTGTCTAATTTGTAATGTTCTGTTTTGTTCTTAAAATATTCCTATTCAGAAAAAAAACTAATATTTCTGAATGATTGATCACTATGAAGACCTATCACGACCTGTAACTGCACAGTAAAATATATTTTGTATCTGATTCTGTTATAAATTTCCTAACAAAATGATATTTATTTTAAATAAAATTGTTTCAAAATTTGATAGTTTTTGTTTCCAGTAGTAAATTTTTGATAGAAATATAGTTATTTTAAAACATCCACTGCACCATATTTCTATCAAATTTTGTTTTAAAAATTTTGTATAACATAACATATGATGATTTAATTTTGATATGACCTTCTAGTCAGGATAGCTTTTGAGACACCTAATCCTGTTAAGTAAAATTACTCTAAACAAGTGGCTTAAGAGCTACATGAAAAGTTTATATAGAAAGTTGATAAGAAAAGCTGCGCTACAACTTTGCAGAACACTTTATTCCTTATTCCGAAATTAAAAAAAATACATTTAAAAATAGTCAACCTATTTTTCGGTAATCCTATAATGGGCCCAAGCATCCAGAACAACTCAGTAGAACATTTTTTCTTAAAAGTATGCTTTAGGCCCAAAATGCATCTTTCTCGTAAATCTTGCAATACGATGATAATGATAAAACTTATAAAAGTGTTAAAGCTGTACATTTTTTATTTTCAGAGGCCTTTCAAACCGGAAGCCTCTCAAGCTCAGAGCCTCTTTCAAGGCTCAGGCCCCTCCTTTCAAGAGGCTCGGAAGCTACTCCTTTCATGCAGAGGCTCAGAGCCTCCTTTCAAGAGGCTCGACAGCCTCCTTTCAAGAGGCTCACAGCCTCCTTTCAACGAGCTGACGGCCTCCTTTCACAGGCTCGGCAGCCTCCTTTCAACAGCTCGAGCAGCCTCCTTTCCAACAGGCTCAGAGCCTCCTTTCAACGAGGCTCAAGGCCTCCTTGGCAATACGTAACTT